>NC_079899.1:2117352-2190541 GCF_024868665.1 Triplophysa rosa | reverse complement strand
GGTAGACTGGTTTTCACACTTAGATTTGCTTAAATAATACTAAATTGTACTGCAGGTAATTTGTATATGTTTTAGTTTTAAGTGATTGTGTTGTGGTGGTACATTTTACAAGTATTACCATGCTTTAGTAACAATATATACAATAAAATATGCAGATGCAGTACAGCTCCCCCTAGTGTCTTCTATAGAGATGTGCAATAATTGCGATGATCCGAAATCATCGAGATGAGGTCAAACAATCGCGATGAGACGATTATTTAATAATCGTGACAGCCCTAGTCATAATCACAAGGATTTATTAGACAATTAATCATCAGCCAAATTTCATAATCGTGACAGCCCTACTTGGAATTAGAATAAGCAATTTGATTAATTGATCATGTTACTTTGATTGTGTTATTGACATTGAGCAGTTCACTCAAATATTAAAATTCAGATTATTTTAAAATGCCATCACATCATCAATGAGTTTCATGTTTTCTCAATACCATAATCCAATTGACTCGGTGTCTTAATAAATGTCTTCTGAAGCTAATCAAAACCTTCAGGAAAGAATTGTTTTTTAATCTGTGATGGATGTTTATGCTTTTTGGATCCCATATAGAAACCACGGTCTAAATGTCTACAAAAATTTCAATATACATCTGAGATGACATGAGCATGAAGTGTGAGCTATTCCTTTAATCTCAAGTTCTGTGTTACTGATGTATGTGACAGGTGATGTTCACAGAGGAGCTTCTGGTCCATCAGCTCCCTCTACTGTACAGGAGTGAGATTAGTTTTCATCTGGAGTGAACAGGCACTCCAGATGACATTAACTTCCATAAATCAATTTAAAGCGATTCAAACAGCCTTTAAAACAAAGCAAGCACGTGAATCAATTCATTGTCAAAAGTCTCAAGATTTCTAAGATTCACAGTACAAATGACTATTTTGTCTTAGAGTCTTATTCAGTCAGTCAGGCAGGACAAAATTTATGAGACTGTGACAAATGAAGGAAAAGTGCAAACCTTTGGTCCGTTTCGCCCACACGGTGCCTTGCATACGTAAGCAATGTGAAAAAGGGGAAAGGGAAAAACAAACGCCAGAACATGTATGTTGAGAGATAAAGGGGAAAGAATTTCGTTTTTTTAAGAAGCTGAGATCTAAGCCTACAGAGTCTAAAACCTCCTGCCAACACTCCAAGAATGCTCCACCCACACATCACGTACCACTCGACATCGCTGCTGGATGCCACCTCTAGAGCCACGCCCACCTCGTCCGGATGCCACACCTCCGCGCTGAGAGTATCCGGCCCGTCCCCTTGCCATGCCGGAGCCCCGGCCCCTAGACAGTGTGGGCCCGCGAGCTCCTCTGCTGCCCGTTCCTCTAAAGTGAGCTTGAAAGTCTTCATAGCCGTAGTACGGATCGTCGTAGCCTCCTCTGTAGTTGTGATAGTCGTAGCCGTAGTAGTCGTAATAATCCCTGTAGCTGTAATAGTCGTGAGGGTAGGAATAAGCTGCTCTCACACCTCGTCCTCTGCCTCGTGATGAAGGGTGCACTTGTGGCGGCCCGTAATAATAATAATCATCATACCTGCGGCAAACAGACGTGATCAGACATACGGACACAGTGCATGCAAAGGATCGTTTTGTGTGTTTTTTTGGAAAAGGCATCTTGATGGGTCTTACATTTGAGTTTTAGCAGCTTGTCTCTGGGCCTTCCGTTCTTTCCTCTTCTGATCAGGCGGCTTAGCAAAGACGATTTCGATTTGTTCCCCTTCCAGATCCTTCCCGTGCATTTCAGCTAAAGCCTATAGAAAAACACAAGTTTGATTCAAATCGTGCATCAAACAGCAACAACCTCTTCAGAGCAAGATGAGACGGTCACCTTAACCGCACCGTCACGCTCCTCGAAATGAATAAAGGCGTAATCCTTGAGCTTCTTAACCCTCTCCAGTTTGCCAAACGGACAGAACGTTTTCTCCAGATGTTCTTCTGATACTGTGCTCGCCAGGTTTCTTACAAAAAGGACTTTGACCTAAAAATATAACAAACCATGAATAGAATTATTGGACAGAACGCAATTCAAGGGTTTCTGAATCTTCCGTGAATCAAATGCGCACAAACGTTTCTGGTGAATTCAAGCATCATGTTACCTTTGCCATGACCTCAGGGTCAGGGTCTTCGATGGGGTCGGCCCACTCTACGGTCACCACATTCCCCCAGACCTTCACCTTGCCGCTCATTAAGCGTCGGCGTGCCTGGGCGGCTGTTTTGTGATCTTCATACTCTAAGAAACAGAAGCCTCGATTCTTCTTCTTGTCATCGGGCTGATGATACAGGATGACATCATTCAAACCCTCTGTTGAGATGGAGCAGACTCAGTTATTCACTGAACAAACACACTCTTTAGCAACCAGTAAGTTTAGCCACGATACCATCCTCTGACCATGACACTCACCGGTAACTTTGGCAAACTCTTCCACTATCTGCTCTTTAGTTTTGCTCTTGGGAATGGAACCCACAAACAGACGATTATTGGCAACAGAGATGCAAACACCAATGTGTTTACCGGGCCGAATCTCGTTGTTGTTGCACTGCAAGAAACAATCCAAATCACAGACTGAATTTCCTTTATTTCCCCTACACAGACAGTCCCTCACTTACGAGTTTGACGGCCTCCTGCGCTGCTTCTTTAGTGCAAAATGTGACAAAAGCGTATCCTCGGTTCAGCCCGCTGAGGGGGTCCATCATCAGACGCAGGTCCCAGATGGGTCCGGCTTTCTCAAAGAGAGGAACCAGCTCGTCTTCAAAGAGATCTCTCGGGATCTTTCCTACAAATATCTGTCAATGTTTCAACATTACTGTTAGTGCCAGACAGTGAACCACAAGACTGTATAAGCCACTTGCACCGACAAAGCAAATAAGACCCTTAATGAAAAGACACTGACAAGTGTTGAGGGGTGTGTATTTTCTACAGCACTAACCTCTGTGCCGACAGTGGGCTGAACTCCAGCGTGTGTGGATCCTGGAGGCGGTCCGCCATACTTCCGCTGACCTGTCGTCACATCCAGCGTATAACCCGTCCTCTCAAGCAACTCCTGGTGACATAACAGGTGAAAAAAAGTGAGCACTATCACAACATTTTATCTCTAGAAAACATTAGCACAACTTTAAAGACAAACTTTTATCACAAACGTGTATGAGAAATAAAGCTCTAAAATGCAAAAATGTTCTTTTATATGACTATGATCTAGCTGCTAGCAGATGACAGATATTCACTTATATTTTTGACTACTTTGAGATGAACTTTAAGGAACCTTCTAAGTTAATTTTGTGCAAAATACATTCAGCACATTTTAAGAAAAAAATTGACCGAAGGAGCATACAGAAGGACAGATGGAGTGAATGACAGACAGAAAGGATAAACTGATTAAAATAGTCATTATTGTTACTGGACATACTCACTTTGATTTTGGCCTCATCGGGTCCTTTACTGGAATCAGACACTTTGGTGCCCTGTTTCTCTCTCTGTCTGTATGTCTTCATCACTCCACACAGAAAGGCACTTTTATTCTGTTCAGAACACAGAGACAGAGGTTAGACATGTGCTCAAGGATAAAACAAACAGTAAAATTCACATACGTACACATATGTATTTTATATTATGCGTATGTCCCGTCCGGCATTTAAGGGATAGTTCACCCAAAAATGAAAATTCTGTCTTTATTTACTTACTCTCAGATTGTTCCAAACCCTGATATCAATTTCATTGTTCTGCTGAACACAAAGGAAGATATTTGGAAGAATGTCAGTAACCAAACAGATCTCAGCCCCTATTCACTCCTATAGTATTTATTTTCCCTACTACGGCAGTAAATAGGGGAAGAGATCCGTTTAGTTACTGACATTCTTCCAAATTTCTTCCTTTGTGTTCAGCAGAACAATGAAATTGATATCAGGGTTTGGAACAATCTTAAACAAAACTTACATGGTCTCGACTTTTTAGAAAATTCATTCAACAACAAGAGCCGAGTGTAAAACTGTCCACTTGTGTAACACTAGTACATAAAGCAAAAATCCTCTGATTCTTTTGAACATTCAGTGTTTGCCTCCGTGTAAGTTGAGATTGTCAAACATACTTGAACATGTGACAGGTCGCTGTCTTTAAACTGCAGGAGAACCTGCAGCGCGCCTTCTTCATTAAACTCTTTCAGAGCTTCAATCGCCCGATCGTCCAGATCGCTGTGTGACACCAAACCTGCACAAAACAATGCGTTTATACATCACATTACTGACCATTCTTTGTCCCACCTGTTTAGTCCCTTCAGACATAACTGAACACATATGTGACCCTGGACCACAAAATCAGCCTTAAGCACACGAACATTTGTCATTGTCAACATTTGATAGCCAACTTTAAAGGCCAATTTCTTTGATTTGTTTTTTTCGTAAACTCAGATTTTTTTAAACAGTTGTAACAAATATTGTCCTATCCTAACAAACCAACATCAATGGAAAGTTTATTTATTCAGTTTTTAGATTATGTAAAAATCTCAATTTCGAAAAATTGACTCTTAAAGGATACTTGACCCAAAAATGAAAATTCGGTCAAATTCGGTCATCATTTACTCACCTTCGAGTTGTTCCAAATTTGTATAAATTACTTTGTTCTGATGAACACAGAGAAAGATATTTGGAAGAATGCTTACAACCAGACAGATTTTGCCCCCTACTGACCATCATAGTAGGAAAAAATACTTTATTTTTTTTTCGTTCTGTTGAACACAAAAGACATTTTGAAGAATGTAGAACAGCAAACAGTTCTGAGTCACTTTTGACTACCATTGTTTTTTTTCCTACTATGGGAGTCAATGGGGGGCAAAATCTGTTTGGTTATAAGCATTCTTCCAAATATCTTTCTCTGTGTTCATCAGAACAAAGACATTTATACACATTTGGAACAACTCGAAGGTGAGGAAATGATGACACAATTTTCATTTTTGCGTCAAGTATCCCTTTAAGACTGATTTTGAAATGTAAATCTTGCCAATATGACGGTTTTACAAATTTGACATGCAGTCATACGTTTAAAAGAAGCTGTCTGTCAGTTTGACAGAATTCAGTCCTACTGGTACTACAGAAACAGACTTGTATTACAGCATTCTTTACATTTTAGTATCGACCACAGTATCTATACTTTGTTCACAGGCAATTCATGCCCATTAAAAAAAAAACTTCTACATAAATCACTACACATTGTTTGTTCATATTTCCTGTGGCTCAGCTGGTAGAGGGTGAGGCTCGCAATGTCAAGGTCATGGGTTCAAGGTCAATGTGTACCTCGAATGAACTGCAAGACATTTTGGATAAAAGCATCGAACCAAAGCAAAAAATGTAAAAAATGTACATCCTTTAGCTTAAAAACATTGTGAGGCACTTCTTCTGAAAACATAACCTAATAAATATTAGTACTGTCATTCAGATTTGACTGACGCTATCAAGCGCTTAATAAAAGTCTTCTCTATATAGTGTTAATGGAAAAACACAGCAATAAACATTTTATCTCAACACAAAACAGTTCAAGAAGTCATGCAGAAGTTAAACAGCATCCCAAAGAAATATTCTTACCTGCCATGTAAATTTCATCTAGTTTGACAGCGACTTTTCTCGGTAAGCCTGCGTCTAATAACAGCTGGAAATGCTCTGAATGGGCGGGAGCTGGTGAAGACTCCACTGATTCATCCGTACCGTTCCCATTTATATGCTCCGAGGCCATGTCTCCGTAAATCTGTGTAGTAAAATGAGTCAGATTAATACAAAGGTGCGTGACGTGAATGTCGGAACCCCATCAACACACAAGCACAGAGATACACAACAATCCTATTCAAAACAACTCGTTCACTGCTAATATTACCCGTGATCTGACTTCATTTAACAACATTTGGCACCATTTTGCAAAAAATGTATATCTTATGCACGAATTACATTAATTGAGTTTGTATGGAATACTTGCACTTTAGGAAGTGTGAGGATATCACACTTCAGGACTATTTATGTGGAGGAAAATGTTGACATTCACATAGGCCAGTTACAGGACATAAAACATGTCCCTTATTCATTCATAAGAATTTTAATGTAAAATGCAGGAATCAATGTTTAATGCAGAATAAAATATTATATTGCATAATTATTACTTCTACAACACCCCCATAAACAAAAACATGTCAAGTTCTTTATAATAATAAGTCCTTTTAAAAGGGCCATTGTGTCATGTACAGTGACAGTTATGGGTGGAAACCTGCAGCGTCCTGATGATAAGACACTAGTCAGTGAAGACAAATGCAATACGCATTTAACTTGCTGAAGAATGCAATGAATGACTGCTGGCCTTAGACGATATATCAGCCATGACCACTTGGTAGATTTCCAGAAGCATGTCCTCTATTTTATCATCAGCTTTTTAATAAATATTTTAATAGTATGTGCTAATAATTTTAGCAATTTAATACACATCAGTTTTCCTACAGAGTCATATTGTTTCATATATTGTTAACTGGTCGTGCCATGTATTCAGACTGCATGTCGTGTTTTAAAGAATACCATCGATTTACAAAAACATGAAACACAATTGGACTTTTTTGATACTGTACATCAGCTAACAGTCCACGTGTTCGTCAGGCCGCCTCGGCGCTACACACGCGCATGCGCAATGCTCCACATATATATACTGACGAGCATGTGCAGTTTAATCGCATATACGTTAAACTGACTTGCATGAAAACAATCCGTGTCTTAAACCACTGTCATTTCACAAACCCCTCGTAAATGACAACTTTACAGCATATTACAATTTATAACTTGAACGCTTTATTTTCTGACCGGTTTTCAAAAAACACCTGTGCCTTCGCAAAATACTTGATTTTGCTTTCAAACACAAGTTGTTCGTCTGAATAACCTGACTTCGTGTCATGTAGCTATGACTTTATGAATGAATATTATGGGTTGTGTCTCTTTGTCATGTCAGTGTGACAAGGGCACACATACACTAGGCCACAACACGCGAGCTACGTGGACACTCCGAGCTGTAATAAATCCCGTTTTCCTCCCCTAAGATGAATCTTTCGAGCAGGCCAGCTACATTGTCCACTTCAGAAAATGACAAACTAGCACTTTTGCCATAAGTTTTCAAACACACGCGTTTGTGGTGTTAAGTTTGTTTGATAACGTGCGCGAGAGTGTATTTGTGCTGAGGGGAGGGGGAAACATTGTGTTTGTCCAGCCAACAAATCAGCGACCCACATCAACACTTTTACCCGGGTAAGTGCACATCACGCATACTAGCGAGTGTAAACGATGAATAAATATGTAAGAGTGTTCCTCGTGTGCGTTTCGAGTCGAGCCGCGTGCGGAGTCCGTTTTTATTTGAGAGAAGCCGGCGTGAGGCGCGCGCGATCACTCCACTTTTGTTTGAAAGCCGAAGAGGCGGGAGTTAAGCGCTCAAAAATCGCGGACTGTCCGTTAACGAAAGCTTAAGAGAGGGTTCTCATACCTGTCAGTTTTTATCTCGGGTTAGGTTGGAATAAATCCAAAGGGAAACGTGTTGAGAGAGAAATAAAGTGGCCAGATCCCCGCCGTTTCTGCGCTCTCACTCCCGTCTACAGCCCTGATGCAAAATGGCGGTGAAACTCATGCCGCGGGAGTTTTTTCCGCTTCCGGTTGTACGGGGTTTTCCACGCGGTCATTGGAGGGGTCGCGTGACGTCACAGCGGCAGCAAGACGTTGAAGTTGTCGTACGTGGGTGCTAAAATAGGGTACAATATTGTACAGCATTACAGTGGTATCAATACGTTGAAACATTTTTGTAGTGTATACTACAGTATTGTGGAAATAACGGGACAGATACTACTTTAATATTACTGCTGAAACACATCTTATTTTTATGACATTGTTACTAAAGTTTGTGTAGGATAAATGTACCCCCAAAATATTAGTTTTATTGATTGACATTTTGACCATTTGCTTTAAAGCTGCACTCTTTTTGTTGTTAGAAATAATATTATTGACAGACACAATGAACTGAACTTTTGGTAACCCAAATTTTGTGCCCGTAGGCTACTCATCCCGTGAGTCAATGTGAATGTTAAATATAGCTGCCTAATCCTGAAGACGAAGAGGGTACATTTTATATTTGATTAAAAACTGCACAGTGTCCAGCAGGTGTAACGGCTTGTTGGTGACAGAAAATTCAAGTTTTGTACGGCTTCACTCGATGTGATGGAAGAGGCAGAGAGAGAGAGAGAGAGAGCAATCCCGTATGGAATGAGCTCTGTCCATCATCATCATCATCATCTGTGACCGGTGAGGAGAATGACTTTGCTTGCCTTATTTATTGTAGTCATAGTTTAGATTGACTAACTTTACCTGTGTATTCTTTGTCAAATAAAGTATAATCTGCAGTAACTGTAAATAACAAACTTCAGAAACACTGGACTTTGTACTGACCTGTGACATCACTGGTTTGTACTTATGCAGCTGCAGGAGTCAAGGATGACATGGTCTGATATTCCCACTTTACATCAGAAGATGAGGTAAATCCTCCTTAAAGTGTCCCTGTGGAGGGATGAGGCGCTGTGCTGCGAGCACCATAAAAGAGACAAGGTGAAGATCAGCCATCTTCACGCTGCCATTCTTCCAAAAGGACTTGGATAAGTTCATTCATTTCCTGCACAACCATTGAAGTACTTCTGATTATGTGTCTGTCTGTTATTTGTAAATACACTTCTGTAGCACACACTTTCATACTCACACTCATGTTTGTACAGTTATCTTTGTGAGGATATTCTTTGACATAATAGATTTAAAGGTGGGTTCCTTCAAAGGATGTGGACTTCTACAGGCTCTGGTGTCATCAAGGGTTTATCGAAATGAGACGGTATAGCCTACAGAGGATTTCCTAGTTGTGTCATCAGCATAGCCATCAGGACACAGCAGAGACCTTTCTCACTTTTTAATTGGAGCCAGACCTATCTGTTTGATAAAAAAAATTCAAGGCATTTCTTAAACTGCGCAACAGTACATCAAATTAACCAACCACAGAAGTAAACACACAATATTGGAACAGAAATATTAATGAAAATATGATGTATGTATATTAAAACACTAACAGGAACCCTTTTCTACAGATGACATACTTTTATTTGACTGATGTTTTAAATGTGTTTATTTATAAATATTTTTTAAATGAGACGGCCTTAGCAGCATTCTATAATGTGTCATATGTTTTTGTTTTTCCATACGTCTCTAATGTCTATATTAACACCCAGAAATACATTTTTAATTTAACTGAATTAACCTTTTCACTCAAAGGTCAATAGGACTACAATATCTGTCCACTACTGTTCACTGAACTTTTAAAAATCCCTTTAAAATATGTTTCAGTCTGAACAATAAGCTCAAATCTTGTTTTAAATACACACACATTCCTGCAGGCACACTTCTTGCAATTGTTTTTGTGCTTTACGCAACATCCACCAGGTGGCGCGCGGAACAACATCCTGTACTTGGCAACTTAATTTGGACAATTCATATTGAAATTAATCTTCAATTATACATTATAAACACATTATTAACATCGGTATATTTGTGAACTAAATGTTTATTTTAAAATTTGTGAGAAAACTAAATATCACAATATAATATCGAAATATCCATAATCGGCTCCTCAAGTACATTAGCCTTATATTATATATATCTTATATATATAGGAGACTTATATATATAAGTTTTAAGGCTAGTCCCAACCTAAAATGAATGTGTGACCTGTCTTAACTGAATATAACTTGCCAAGAAATATCTTAAAATATATTAGCGCCATTGTTTTGTCTCAAGATGCACACCAGTAGGCCTAATGTATTCTTCTAATGCACTTTTATAAAAGCGACATAAATATCTTAATTCAACTAGGCATAGTCCTGGTTTAAGCTAAGCCGTGTCTGTGAAACCGGGCCTTAGTGTTTGTTGAATAAAGACATTGCTGCTCATATTTTCAAAAAACACTTATTTATTTACCCTTGCATTACAAACATGCATGTTTAAATGAAATTAAAGTACATTATTCATGAAAGGTATCTTTACAGCTCAGTGTGCACGTTAAACAGTGGCAGGTGCCTGGTCTAAAACGAAAGTTCAACAGGGAAAATAATAATTAGACACGGTCATTTATTAGCAACAATATTAACATTAACAGAACATTATTGATGTTCGTTTTTTATTTTTGTTTATTTCGCCCGTTTGTTAATTATTGCTGTTGTTATTGTCTGTTGGGAATTAAAAACGTGTATTTAAAAAAATCTAGTCTCTTTAAGACCCCGCATAGCATCTCATGATATCTGATCAATTGGCCAGTGTTGCCTTTGATGTTGGTGAGAGTTCATGGCGTTTTATCGAGTCTTGTTGTGAGTGTTTTCACGCGTTCAGTCTTGCGTTTCTCAGTTGTAAAGTCTTCAGTGTTTGCTCAGTCACACTCTGAACGGCTAACAGCTGAGGATTTCTGCGCTATTAAGAGATTTGCTTCAAAATCCACTGAGCGTGAGTCCGACATGAGCAAATCTACAGTATCATCGTCATCATCTTCACTTGTTGTTGACATTGCATGTGTGATGATGCTGTGCTCCTTTACTCTTGTTCTGCTGTTATTTTTATGATGTGTTTTTCATGTCCAGGTCCAGATGGGATGGCTCAAAGATCTAAGCCGACGTGTGAGACAGTGAACACCATCAGCTCCTTCACTACACGGTAACGTATGACTTGCACACAAAGAATCAAATTTGCAGAAACAGTTGCCAACAATATTTGTATGAGCTTCACATCAGCGTCCTGTACCTGCCTGGAGTTCACGCAGACGTCACATCTCACAGGTTAGAGCAGGGGTCTTCAACTACTTTTCTTTGAGGGCCAGATTCCAAAAGTAGGCTACTGTATAAATAGGATGGGCCAGTTTTTTACCCTATATTATATTTTATTTCTGTTATTTATTGCATTTTGTTCCTTTTATACTTTTTTTTGCTGTTACTTTTAGATCATATATTAAAACATGCACACAGATATTGCATCCGGTATTTGTGCCTTTTTATGATATTTAATCAAAAGGGGTATTGTCTTTTTAATTTTATTTGACATTCCTTGATGCGTTAGTTTACCCCAAAATAAAACTGCTATTAATTGACTCACCCCCAGTCCATCCAAGATGTGGGTGGCATTGTTTTTTCAAGAAGATATTTATGAATATTTTTGGTTGAAGTAATAAAAGTTAAATCAATGAAAGTCAAAAACGCTAATACATTCACCACAAAAGTAATCCCTGCCCCTTGTGACGTTAAACTGGCGTCTTATAAAGCGAATCAATTGATCTGTGCAAATAACTGAATGTTATCGTCGCTTTTATGGAGTTATATTGCGGACTATATTAAAAAGGAATTGCAAACTGCATTTGCAAATGCGTTTTCTATTTGTTCGTGTCAAAATTGTGACATAATTCAAACGCAAATGCAAACCGTTTTCATTTGCATTTACCGAACGTACAATGTCTGCCAAATTTCAAAAGGAAAAGCAAAGTCTATTTGCAAATGAATTACCCGTGTCTTACGAGTTACGACCCTGCCAAATTTAAATCGCAATAGCAATTCCCCATATGCATTTCACTTCCTCTGGTGTCGCGTATTAAGCCTGCCAAAACTCAAATGAAATCGCAAATCCCTTTGCATTTGCGTTTCCTCCGACTTGTACAGAAACCTGTCAATCAATGGCGGGGGTGGGCTTATTCAATGGGGCGTGTTTGTATCGGGAAGTGACGTCATTCACCGTCGCAGTGGTGTCAGTCAGTCCAACGCTAAGGTGACACTGGTTGTGGCTAAAAGGGTTTCAGCTACAGCTAAAAGCCAAAATAACAATAATGGAACAAATGAGGATCAGATGCAAAGTTTCATAAGAGAAAATCTTTACAATGAATCACAATTGCGGTATTTAACAAGTATAATTTAAAGAAGTTCAACGGGCTCGATAAACAGATGAACACAAACAGTGTCTGGTGATCTCAATGAGCTACCAATAAAAGTCATATTGAAGCGTGTGGATTCATCATAATTACATGAATTTCTCAGGTTGGTGCATCACCTGATGGGCTCATTTACGGCACATGTTGTTGAAAAGGCTGTTCGGAAATTAAATTTTAAATACAGCAACAACTCCATCCAGTAATTTGTAGATGACAGCTACTTCTGTGTCCAGCAAACTCACTAAAACACTGGAGCACAAGTTTGTCTTTGTCTCATATGTTATGATACACAAATAAAGAGATGTAGCAATTCACATACTTTTGTAATTTATTATTAACTTGTTATATGCATAATGAACAACAATGATAATGCAGGATGCTGTTTATTCATACAAAGTGAACATGTTTTGTTATGGTTTACAACACGTATTAATCATGATGCAAAATACGGTCACAGTGTTGTCAAGAAATGTCATGTCCTCGGAGTACTGTGAAAACGAATATCATAAACAAACATGTTTAGAGGAATGTTGCAGAAGGTGATGATTATCCATCCTGCACCGAAGTTTCACATGCTAAGTGGTGCCGCTCTGAGCCCAGACTTCCAGCGCGAGTTATTTCCAAACAAAAAACTGAAAACTGCACTGTTTATCAACGCCGATTGTGAGTGCAGTGGTAACTTCACTCCTCATGTGTTTAGCTGTATCACATGTATGTATCTACTTAAGTTCCAGTCGACGGTGAATGACGTCACTTCCCGATACAAACACCCCCTTGAATAAGCCCACCCCCCCATTGATTGACAGGTTTCTGTACAAGTCGGAGGAAACGCAAATGCAAAGGGATTTGCGATTTCATTTGAGTTTTGGCAGGCTTAATACGCGACCCAGAGGAAGTGAAATAGCATATGGGGAATTGCTATTGCGATTTAAATTTGGCAGGGTCGTATCTCGTAAGACACAGGTAATTCATTTGCAAATAGTACTTTGCTTTTCCTTTTGAAATTTGGCAGACATTGTACGTTCGGTAAATGCAAATGCAAACGGTTTGCAATTGCGTTTGAATTGATGTCACAATTTTGACACGAACAAATAGAAAACGCATTTGCAAATGCAGTTTGCAATTCCTTTTTAATATAGTCCGCAATATAATTCCATAGCTCTTCGGGTGAATTTCAATCGCATTCGTGTGCCCCGCGCACTTAGAAGGGAAGATCCTTTGTAGTGCGAGTTCTGGTGGGAGATGAACAGCAGTTTTTTGTAAATTTTGCCGTTTCAATCGTACACAGGTAATGAATGCTGTAATAAAAACAACACAGTTACAGTGTTCCCTTATCTGAGACAACCGTTCACGCGGTGTACCCTTTCTGCAGTTACTTTCAAGGGCACAAGACGCGTTTTGGTTAGCGACCAGTGCGCAAAACGACTGCTGTGGATTGCCGATTATAACGTTGCAAATAATATTACGTTTTTTGGACAGATCGATCAAATCGCTTTATAAGACGTCAGTTTGTCGTTATGAGCCGCTGGAATTACTTTTGTATTGAATGTAGCAGCGCTTTGGCGTCTCAGGACGTGCATTTCTTAAAGCACACCGCTCTTAAAGTCTCTCCACTTGTTTGAAGTGTTAAGGCGGGCCAGACACGGATGATTGACGGGCCGCCAGTTGACTAGCCCTGGGTTAGTCTTTCAAGATCAATCATCACACCTACTTTAGTGGTGTTTCATTCTCTGTTTGCTGTATTTACAGTTGAGTCGCACAGAGAGATTGGGATGTTGTTACCGAGGAGACCGTTACGTGTCCAGGTTGAACGATCTTCAAACCTGCCTGATGATAAATATCACAGAGCTACCCAACATCACAGGCCAGTTCGAGCTAGAAGTGTCTAAATGGAGTGCGCACTTTGCTTCAGACACAACCAGAAACGTGTCCACTACACCCAGAGGCGGATTAACCATATGGGCAATTGGGCAAGTGCCCAGGGGCACCAAGACTTTAGGGGCACCAAATAAACCCGCAATACAAAATATATATTTTTTATAAATGAACATAAGCACTTGTTTTTTAAGACTTAAGTCACGCATCTGCGCTAAATAGGCGTGGCACCATGTGCGGGAATACCCCCACTTCAGATAAAAATGGTTCTGTCCTCCGCACTTTTTCGACACACCTCCGCCAAAATTCCCGCCCATGTTATCTGGTTAGTTACATAGATTTGAGTGAATTAACATTCAGCCAATCACAAGTGACTGCTATTAGGCGAGTCGTCTTTCGTGTAGCCTACACTTTAATCTTCAAACAGATGGAAGCGGGAATGATGCAGAGCGCATTGTTGTAGCGGAGACTAAAAATGCGGGGATTAGCACTGATTAATAAAGGTGTATATACATGGCATGCGTCAGAAATAAGATGTTATAGTGCCGATAAGAGGGGCAGTTGTGGCCTAATGGTTAGAGAGTCGGACTCATGACCAGAAGGTTGCAGGTTTGATTCCCAGGGCCGGCGGGTAACAACTGAGGTGCCCTTGAGCAAGGCACCTTACCCCTACTTGCTCCCTGGGCGCTGCAGTGATAGCTGCCCACTGCTCCGGGGGTACGTGTGTTCACTACTCTCTGGATGGGTTAAATGCAGAGGTCACATTTCGTTGCCTTGTACTTGTACATGTGCAATGACAATAAATTGAATCTAAATCTAAAAAAAATCTAAAATAATGTATGCTAATAATAGTACGTGGATGTAAGGCCACTATTGAAGATCCAAACCTGGGTTTTAAAGTGAAAGTGAATAACGGTCGTTGTCATCACTATAGCAATCAATTCATATGTGTCCTTTTTAGTGGAGTACACTTTTATCTTAGTACTTATGTGATCGTTTAGTAAGAAGAATATATACATACTGTGCTTAAATAGAGCGTTTGAATAGCTGTATAGCAGTTAAAATAGTAACAATAACGTTTCATGTTATTTTTATGAATAACTTTGCTATACATTGTAATCTGGTGAATGCCACTTTGGTGAATTAAAGTCCCAAAGTCCTGAAAATCTGTACATTGTCCCCCTAATGTGAATACATACATGCAAACTATATGTGTGTGCGTGTCCCTGTACCCCCATTTTGTGGCACGCACATCATTTACACCTGTTAAAAAAATGTTAGTGATTTTTTTAAACTACATCAAAACCTGAAATGTAACATTACAACATAAAGCAGGTGCCCCTTAACTACAGTAGGCCTAATTGTTAAAAATACTTAATGGAAAAGAGTTGTTTTGTGTTATATTCTACAAAAGTGTCATGTTAATGTGTAATTCTTGTAAAATAGTATATTGTAAATTGCTGAGTTTCATTCTTATAAAATCTTTTAATATATAAATCTTTTAATGAGTGGATTCTTGCGTGTGGGTTGATGGGGGACACCTCTGGGGCTGTTGCCCAGGGGCACCATGAGGTCTTAATACGCCTCTGACTACACCTTCTGCTGAGAAGAACATCTGTAAGTTCATACATTTGGCCAGTTCAATTGTTTTTGTTTACTATTGTTTTGTTATTATTTTATGACATTCTTGTCTTGTTTATCAGGTTCAGTCCAGTCGGAGAAAGCGTTACCTGTCCAGTCTGCGCGTCGTATCGTCCGGACTAATTACAGACGTCATGACGCACCCACGTCACAGGTTAGATTTATACAGAGCAGAACTGGTGTCACATTCATGCGGTAAATCTCTGTTTGTTTAATTTACAGCTAAATTAAGTCATCCAGACGCACCTGATAAGACACGAGTCAAAGAAAACAGGGTCGGTGTGTCTGATACAAGAGATGAATCTGCAGCTCGGTAAGTTTAGTCGATCCTCTCTGTTCACCTGTGCTCACACATCAGTCGTTTGGGGTTTGAAAGGTTTATGTGTTTACAGAAGTTCATCTCAAGTCCAGCCCGCACCTGCACAGACTCTCTGCAACAATTCTGATACGCAGAGATCCCTGTTCTGTCGAGAAAAGGAGAAGTGGTGCGTCGCTCCTGTGATCGTCTCAGACAAATTCTCCCGGCTGGACGACACACCGCGAGAGTCACCTGGCCAAGACTCTATTTTAGGACACGTGAAGGTGTAGGAACAAGCCACCGTAGTTATTTGTTTACCGGGGGCCAGAGCGTCTCACATTAGTGTCAAACTGAAAGCGCTGGCTGATGCTAAACGCACGTTTAAGAGGATTGTCATACACGTCGGCACTAATGACGTTAATTCACGTGAGTCAGCGTTTGCTGAAGATAATATTGTAGAATTATGTGAATATGACAAAACGCTGTCCCCCTCCCTGGCTATCGAAGTCAAGAGAAATATCAACGATTAATGTCTTTACATGACTGGATGTCTGACCGGAGTCCACGTCATCACGTGGGTTTCATTAATAACTGGAAGTGTTTTTGGAGAAGACGTGAGCTGATCGGCAGAGATGGTCTCTATTCCTCCCGGGGAGGAGCCACCGTCTTCTCCAAAAATCTGACCAATAATCTGCCTAGAGTTTAATTTACCAATACTCAGAAATCAGACAGACTAGGGGTGTATTCCAGAAAGCAGGTTAATTTACCGTCAGCTAAACCCTGAACTCTCGGTTGATTAACCCAAACCTTGCTTATTCGGGGTATGTCGGTTCCAAATCACCTGAGAAGAGTTAGTTTAATCAACCTCCCGAAAGATACCCAGAGTTAACGCGCGCTCACAGAAACAACATGAAGACATTGTCAATGGATCACAGATTTCACGAGTCACCATGGAAACGGCAGGGAAGCTTAAAGTTTTTGACTGTAAAACAACATTATAAATCAAGAGTTTTTTTCACAGAATTAAATCTGCGTCAGTGTATAAAGTGCGGGATAAAAATCATAAAATTAAATTATTTAGGTTATGTGTTTATAAACTCTAAATTAATTATTTAATTAAAGATATATATATTTTAAATATATGCACTATTTTTATACTATAATATTTATTATACTCATCATGGCTATCTTTGTTATATAAACTGTAGATTTGTTGAGATGTTTGTAACTGTAATTTTAACGTGTTTACCATGGTATTTTACCACAATTGTGTAGTGTATCACATTGGTAATTTTGAAGGCAGTATTAAACCTCTTTTTTGTTCCTTCTCTGTATGTTCCTTAAAAATCTACCTTTATTTGGTTTTCTGAAAACTGACTTTGCATTGTATCAGCTTTATTTGCAACAGTTGCTGATGTAGTCATATTAATAGAGACTCTTTTAATTCTAGAAACTACTACATTGGTCATAATTTTGGGAAAAAAATTTGCAATGCTTTTCAGTACACTACACTATGTATGATAATTAATTTACAGCAGAGGATGAAGGTCTGCTGTGACATGAGGTAGAGGTTTAAAATGTTAGGCCCAGTCATATATACATAATAATCATGTAGCCTTTATATATCCCTTTCAAATACACATACATTCTGTTTGGGTTTGTTTCTTTTGACTTTGTTTGCTAAAAGGCCATGGCTTTCCAAATGTTAAAAGAGGTGGAAACGGCCTATCCTGAAAGGCTTATTGTAATTTGGAGAAAGGCCTTTCAATACTAAACTATAGGAGGAGGCTGAGGATCAGAAATACATTTTTAAGGAATACAGTCAGTATGAAAAACATTAAGTCTAAGTTTTTTATGTATTTTTTTTATGTAAATGGTTTTAAAATTATAATAAGAATTTAAATATGTGAACAATATGCCATGGTAATCCCATTGGGGGGTCACCTGATAAAGCCTTGGAAACCTGCCAGCCTGGGAATCGAACTCACAACCTTTGAAGTCTTAAATCTGTCTCTCTGACCATTAGGCCACAACTATCTTTGACCCAATGCATCAAATATTGCCTAATAAGTGGACAAGAGTAATGATGTGCAATCCTCGGAGTTAAAATACTTCACTATTAACATCCTTTAACTGTTGGAAATTGTAAGGTGTGTATATTTATCCAGTGATATTTGGAGATGTTTTAATAAACCTAATTCAAAGTATATACAATATTTAATATAAATAGCCTACATAAAGTTTAACAATAACAGCTTACATTATTTTATTTAAAGATTATTTCATTTTAAAAGGTTAAATAATAAAGTTAATAAAAAATTTGTTGTGAATGCTAAATTGCGATGGGTGAGACTAGAACTGTAATTGTAATATTGCTGTAAAATTATAATATATTATACGTAAAACGCACACATGCGCAGACAACCCCTAAAGCTCAGTAACATTTCCTTCAAATGAATTAACCCTGGAACATAACCTGCTCCGGAGCAGGTTATCTTCAGAGAGTAAGTTGCTATGGTTACATACCCTGAAAGTTATCTCCGTTTTTGGAACCGAAAGTTGGGGTTATCCACTAACTAACCCTTAAACTTACCCGGGTATGTCACATAACCAGCTTTCTGGAATACACCCCGGTTTAACCCACCGATAACTGAAGATGTATACATGTAAATATTAACTATTATGTAAATATGTATACTAGCAAATATTACATATTATTTATATTACTTATTTAATTAATTATTTTGAATACTCAATCACAATACAATAAAGCAATAATATATAATATCATTACGTGTTGTCATGTTCATTGTCAGTTGGTGGTTCAGTTTTATTCAGAGTACTCGTTTGGTTTGGTGTTTGATTATCTCTGAGCTCTGTTTCTTTTTACATAGAAGAACAGAATCAAATCTGCTGTTAAATACATTTTAATGTATATCTGTTCCTTACAGTATAAACCAGACTAATGATATTATACAGTATGTATTTTAACAGTATGGTTTTATGATATTGTTGCTGTCAGACTGAAAGCTTGTATCTCCAAAATTGCCACTATTCAAAAAAATGAAAAAAAAGTATTGTTAATGTTGAAAAGCTCTTTTCAATACTTTTTCAAAATATTTGCAAAACCCACAGACAAACGCTTAATAATTTATGTAAAAATACAAATGAAGATATAAGGTTTCATTCTGACAGCAGCCATTGTCAGAGAACGCCACAGGCACCGGACGCAGAGATTCACAAAGGTAGGCTTTATTCACCAACTCTACTCGACACAGGTACATGGAATAAACATAACATAAGACAAAGGCCGAGGGAAAACATGAATATATACAGTCCTAGTGATGAGCATGATGGCTGTCAGGTGTGCGGTGATAAACGAAGAACTGGTGAGGGAGCGTGGAGGATGATGGGTGATGTAGTCCAGGGGAAACCGGATGAACAGGCGAGCTGTGACAGCGATTGGCCTTTGTAAGCTTACTTTAGACCCTTTATTCATTTTAATTATTTCTTCCCCGTTGTTTTTTATGTAATTTAAAGATTGTTGTTCAGTTGGGTCTATTGTTTTTTATCTTATACTACTTAAAGTTTGATTAAAATGTGGACTACTTCACAGCCACGTGTGTAAATCAAGAGAAAAGTAATCGGTGAGGCTGCAAACATGTGAACGTGCACATGAACTGATGATGACAAGAACTAATACTAATAAAGGACTTACCCTAGTAATGAATAATTTACATACTACATGCTAGTACATGTTTATTTTACCATAATAAGAAACACCTGAAAGTAAAACTAATCAAACAAAGCCTTTAATAAAGAACAATGAGTTATTCATAGTACTTTGATGTGAATGAACATGTAGGATTTGATGCGTCACTGTGATGCTGCTCTTCACTATTACGTTCCTCCCCAGTCTAGGGTTGGAGAGGAGTATCATTTAAAGATTTTTTTTAATTTAAAGTTCATAAGAATAAAAGCAAACGATGAGAAGCCACCTCAAACCTCTGCCCCAGAAATGTCTCCACACACGCACGCACGCACACACACACACACACACACACACGCGTTTATAGCGCAAATAAAATGTATTTTATTTGTTATCAAAGGAAGCATTAGCTCAGGAGAGGGGTGAAGCCAAAATAACAAACAAAAGAGAAATTAACTATTTTAAGGGGGGGGGGGTTGGGTTATCTCACCTAATCAGGGTGAAAATAAAGAAAGTAAACAACATAAGTCTTCCCTCAACTCCCTTTCGCATGATGATGGACAGATGATGTCATCACTGATTCTTACCATTGTGACAGAGAGTTGGGCAAACGCATTAAAAAGTGGAGTATGTGATGGTGAATAAATATACTAAATTAAAAAAACGTGACAACTTGATCATTTTGGGTGGTCCACAAACGTAATCGAACTGAGCTTTGTTCCAAAAGCCGTTTCAATGAATCATGTACAGATACAGGAATGTCTCTGAAGAACTAGTGTTAGGAAGTTATCAGGTTTATTTATTAAAGCCACATTCTTTATCAGCACCTAAATATGCTTTTTGAATTGGCTTTGAATGCATCTCATTGTATCCGGAGATGAATTTCTATATTATTATGAGAAATAAACATAGATGTAGCTCTAAATGTACTTTTATTTACATCACTCTCTCAACATTGTCTCCTAAGAAATGCCGCTTGTTGTCATCTGGGCACGAGAGTCAGTATTCAAGCATTATTCAAAACCAGAGATCAGTATTTAAGATCAGGGGTGCAGAGCCCTGTCACCGTCTCCTCCCCATTTCAACACTGCCATCAAAAACATGTCACATATTAGTCCAAAAGACAACGAAGCGTATTTTAGGACCATTACTAAAACGTTTTGCATTGAGAGTCATCGGTTCAATTCACAGAGAACTAACTCAATAACAAAGCATATACATTAAATGCACTCTGACCATCTGCCAAATGCATCAAATGTAAATCATTGTTTATTTATAACATCTGTTTTTCCACCTTTATGACAGATGTACTCCATCATGTTCCATATTATCACTGAAATGATCAATGAAATGGGTAAAACCATTTGTTTATTTGTTGCAGATTCATCATCATGAATCATTTTGGCCACTATTTTACCATATTAAACACATTGAAGAATATTCGATGATGACGCAGTACATCATTACACCAGCAGGTGGAGACGAGTGACTTTCCCCTGAATCAATGTGGGAGCGTTCCTGACAAACTATTGTCTTCTGAAGAGTTTTAACATGAACTACTATGTTATATATCATATGTATTGAGTTTCATTGGATAGTCAGTGTATAAAAGCCACAACAATCCCAAAACAAAGAACTGAAGTATGTGTCATTTCAAAATCAAGTCAAGTTAACAGAAACAACTATAAAAACACCTGACTATCTGTTGAGGCAGTTAAAACTATTCTAATTTATACATTCTTCACATTTATTTGTTTTCTAAGGACATCAGAGTTTCACTGTCTAATAAAAGCACGGCTGCGTCTGAAATAAATGTGAACCTCATTGCTGTCTACATACATGCAGCCTCGTTTTATATTTGTCATAATTCTAATTTCATTTTATTCCAAGGTGATATTCTGGAAAAGCAAAACATCATTACATCTCGCACTAAAAGCGTTTCTGCCGCTTTACTGTTCACTTGCGCGTGATCTTTTTCCTGGTGGTGTTGTGTAGTTGTTTGGGCGGTTGTGGTCTGCTCCTGATGTTCTGACATTTGGGGATGTGTCTCTCCGCCGGTCCCGGGGCAAACGTCCGGCCACAGTGAGGGCAGCTTATATATTCAGGATTCAGGTTTAAAGCGGACTGTGGCACGTGAGTTTGGCCCTGACGCATGATCTGAATGAAGGCCTCGTGTTTCTGACGCCACATGTTTCGCTTCTTAACCTGCAAATGTTAACATGATAAAGTAAAAATGAAAGAATTGAAAATGCAAACCATGGTCGGTTTAAATATGGCTCTATTTAGTATAAAAGAAGAAAAATAAATGATTGCGTGTCATGAATGTTAAATCTGCAAACCTCTTCGGGCGTCTTGCTTCTGCCGTTGGTCTTCATGAATTCCTCCAGTTCGGTTCCTTTGGCCCTGTGCCGGGACATGTCAAAGATCTTACGCTGAGGGCGTTTTTTCTCACAGATCCTCATGTGCGTCTCCAGTCTGTCTGTTAAGAAGTGTCTCTGACACACGCAGCACGCCACGAGTTCTTGTGCATTTTCCTCCGGACTGAGTTCCACCTGCAGGAGGCGCTTTCCTCTCTGACTGGGAATCCTGTCCGGACTCTTTCTTCTCCTGCCGCCTGACGTCGGTTCATACGAAGTCTCATTACTTTCTCTCCTCTCTGACAGAAGCACATTTGTGAATCTGAGATGAGATCTGTCTGATGATCCTGGTTTTCTCATGTTCTCTCTTCTTCCGTCATATTTCTCGACCTCTTCCAAATTCCTCCGGTGGCTCATGTCCCGTGCATCCCATCCCATCCCGTTCTCTCTCATCGTTTCTCCTCTCCGCCCTTTTACTGTGTTTTCATATCCGTCGCGCTCTCTCTTATCCTTCAACTTTGTCATCTCTGAGGTCAAAGGTTGTCTCCTGCCCCCCTTTATTTTTTCATTCACCTTACGTTCCCAATCTTCCCATCGTCCCATGTCGTCCTTGCTTTCCCTCCTTTCATGGGCATATCTGTCCCATCCATCATTCCGGTCACTGTCCAATCTGTTCTCCCACTTCTCTTTTTCTAAAAACCGTTCATTTCTCTCGTCTCTGGTCACACTGTCGTGTCGACCCGTCCTCTCTCTCTGGATTCTCCGCAGGGTTTCCCCGGCTTTATAAAACTTCTCCTGCAGTATCATCTCCTTCGAGTGGATCTCCTTGGACAGTTTCTCTGAATCTTTTTGTTTGCGGTGCTCACCGTCTGAATGGCTCTTTGTTGTTCTGTTTCTTCCTGTTATCTGTTCATGGCTTGACTTAGGAGCATCTGGTTTCCTCACACACTTCTGCTGTTGTCTAACATCAGTCAGTCTAGGGAGACATGAATAAAATCTCTCTTGATATTCTGAGACGTTACTGTTGATGTGGTAGTTGCTCAGGCTGTATGCTCTCTTGTGGAGGACCGGCTTTAGAGGAAACACTTTGTCCACGTCAGAAGCTCTCCGTGAAGGAACATATCCGTTCTGCTCCTCCAGGAATATTTCGTCTCTTCTGTGAGTTCTGGCCGGAGGTTGCCAGGGATGCTGTTCCGAGATGTGATGCATTCCTGAGGGACGACCCCGTCTGTTCTCTCGGTGCAAGAATGGAAGTTTTGGTGATGTTGTTTCTTTTTCCCAAAAATGATGTGTGAGGCGATGGTGTGGCGCCAATTGCATGTTTTTATAATGTGAAGCTCAAGAAGACGTTAATAGTCTAAGATTAGGCGTTTCAGTGAAATATGAAGGTCTGTGAAGTGACATAACACATCCAAAGTTTAAAAAAAATTAAAAACACTTATTTGAAACACATACACATGTTTTATAGCATCTTCTTATTTATGGCTAAAAAACACAATTTAAAATCATATTTGATTTAATTAGGTTGCCGGTAAAAAGGAATATAAATATACAAACCCTTCTGAAAATGAACTATGGTTTTAATGTAGTAAACATGTTTTTTTGGTGGATTGATTATAATTTGTATAACTACTGTTTACAAAAAATATCACGGTTAAACTATGGTCACTGTAGTAAAGCCACGGTTAAGTTTGGGTTACTGTGATTTTTTCAATATAAAACAGAAAACTATGGTTACTTTAGTTAAACTATGGTTATTTTCATAAGGGAAGCAGTGAATGAGTCCAGGGCGCATATGTAAAAAAAGATCTTTAGCATAATGTAATGACATATCTTTCATTTAAAAAAAATGGTCTAACTTTATTAATTCCCTGTCTTGTGCATTAAATTATGAGAAAATCGACATAATTTGAACTCACCATCTATGAGCTTTCTGCGAGTGTAAAGCGCCGCATCGACTCGAGCTCAATAAAATCCCGTTAGGAGTTGTGTTTACACGCGTTGCTTAGAAACAAGAAAACGCAAACTTCCGTGATATTTACGGCTTTCGCAGCGCTCTCGCGGTACGGTGATGTCATACGTCGATCTGTCTGCGCAGCGCTGCATGAAATCTAGCACGCCTATTGGCTAGAGCTGCCTGATGTCAGACAGTGACCCGGATAAATGACATGCCGACAGAGGTGAGTTAGCCTGTATTACTAAATAAACCAAATATTTAGTGGTAGACGCTTTTAAATCTATACATATGTCATGAACCGCATTGAAAAGGATAATAAAGATTGTATGATAGAGAATTTCAAATGAAAGTCTACTGATAATCGTTCATTTCAGCGGGATGTTCGAGCATGCTCATTAGAAACTGTTTTCCTGTTCTCTGCTTTTCTGGAATTTTAGTAAAATGTTGCTGTAATGTCGAATTTGAATATATTTTTTATGCTCATGCTTAATTAGCTAAAAAATGTCCATTGTGGTGCAATCGCTGTAAAATGTTTAAAAACGTTTTTTTATCAAGTAGAATCCCTGGAATAATCCTGGAGTTTAATTGGTCGAAATGTCTGTGACGTGTGCTCATATTGGCTGCCGCATGAATAAATGAAGATGATTTAAAGAAAGGTCTATGAATGAATAAATGATGTAATGACAGGTGGTGTGGGTTTGTGTTTCAGATTGTGACCATGTCCAGTGAAGAGCTGCTGTCTGTGGATTATGAGGTGTTTGGGCGAGTGCAGGGTGTGTTCTTCAGAAAATACACACAGGTAACATTCCCATCACGTCATGAATGAGGGCTTGCTGTCAAACTATTTATCAGAGTGAGCTCATTTAAAGGAGAAAAACTGTTTAACGTGTGTATTGTTAATGTCCAGGACAAAATACACATTTTACCCCAAAATATGAACCTGTTGTTTATTACTAACAGTTTTAAAAGAATACATTTGTTTGAAAAATAAAATACCATTTCCTATTATACTAAGCTATATTACACAGCAGGAGTGGTAAAATCGATAAGTATTGACAATAACCCTGTTTTTTAAAACCACAATTACCAATATTGTGTTTATATAATATTGTAAATTATTCAGCATCCATTTAAACTTTTGCTCTAAATGTGCAATGTGGAATGTTAAGGAGGATCTATTGACATAAATGCAATATAATATACATAACTGTCTTCAGAGGTGTATAAAGACCTTACGTAATGAAGCGTTATGTTTTTATTACCTTAGAATGAGCTATTTCTATCTATCATACAGTACACTGCAAATGTAATTCTTCGTGTTGTTTCTACAGTAGCCTTAAACGGACAAACTGTTCTACAGAGCAGGTTTCGTAAATACGTGATCTTCTTCAGCAAAGATGCAAAAAAGTGGTGGAGTTGCCCTCACAGCTGGGGGCAGTCGTGGCCTAGTGGTTAGAGAGTCAGATTGGTAACCAGAAGGTCACCGGTTTGATTCTAAGGGCCGGCAGGTAGCGACTGACGTGCACTTGAGAAAGGCACCTAACCCCTGTTTGCTGCAGTGATAGCTGCCCACTGCTCTGGGTGTGTGCGTTCACGAGTCACGACTTGCAGTGTGTGTGTTCAATACTCACTGGACGTTTTAAATGCTCAAAACTAACAAATAGGTCACTTTCACTCTAAGATGCTGCTAAAATCTACTGACTGGGCCTTTAAGTCCAACACTTATATACAACAATATATACATAGTACTAGTGCTACAGAAATGTCAGGTTACAAACATCAATTTCATCAGTGTACTTTGTATTGAGAAAAATTGCAATAATATCCCATATTCTCTCTTCTTCATTTTTCACAATTATATGTAAACAAAAATCACACTTCGAACCACAGGGGGACTCACTAAAAGGCTTCTGTCACTTTATAATCAGTACAGTATGTGTGTTGCGTTCGCAGGCAGAAGGTAAGAAGCTGGGACTGGTTGGTTGGGTTCAGAACACTGATGCTGGAACAGTTCAAGGCCAGCTGCAGGGTCCCGCCTCTAAAGTCCAGCAGATGCAGCACTGGCTCCAGACCACCGGCAGTCCTCAGTCTCGAATCGCCAAAGCGGAGTTCAAGAATGAGCACACGGTGGACAAACTGGATTTCAAGGATTTCAAAGTTGTGCGTTGATGTATTTAGTATTTATGTATGTAGGTTATTTATTTTAGGCTTTAAAAATCGTATGTTTCACACACTTGCCCATTGTCTGTTACTGACATAAATATACGAGAATGCAAAACAAACCGCAGTACATCTTACTCCAGAAAGGTGTTTTAGGTTTAATCTGTATTGACTTTAAACCTCATTTCTGAGATAGACATAAAAGCTAACAGACACAGACGCTGTGTGTTTCTGGAACAACCATATACAAGATCATTGAACATATATTTAAACGATCATGAAGTAGGTCGTAAATTGTCTTTATCGGATCAGTTATTTCATTATATCCGTGAATGAACCATTTAAAAAACAGCAATAAAGGATCTAATGTGAATAACAAGCAGATGTGTTTCAATCAACAAAATGAGTTCACAGTTCAAAGATGTAGTGTATTTAGAAGTTTAACAGGAAACTGAAGTGATTTAAAGAACACAGAACTGTTTTCACTATATTTAAACAAAGATGATTTAGGACCTGTAACTGTGAACTTCATTCACCATCATGGAAAATGGCACCACGTTGGCATCTGCAGATCAATCGGGTGTTCATATGAAATGTGTGAATAGCAATTTCTTATCATTTTAAAAATAAGTAATGCAGATCCTCTTAAAGAAATAGTTGTATAGCTATAGCAAATAGCAAAAATGACAATTCATTCATCATTTACTCACCTTCATGTCATGTCAAACATGGAAGACTTTCTTCTGCAGAACACAAAAGAAGATTGTAACAATGCTCAAAGGAAGAAAGGAAGGAGGCGGGAACCGGCAAACATTAAATAAACTTTTAATCAAATAAACCAAACCACAAAATGAAAGTAAAGGGCTGACAGCTAGCTCACGGTCAACTGCCGGCCACACAAACCTAAATAAAACTTGGCCTGGTCCTCTCTCGTCGTATGTCGCTCGTCCTTTTATGCTTCTGGAGCTCCTCCGTGAGAGATGCGAGACCGGCGCAACACGCAGCTGACATTCATTATCACTCGCGCCACCGGCCTCGCACCGTTCCCTCACGGCTCTCGTCCCGCCTTCCTCGAAGAATGTTTGTAACCAAACAACACTGAACCCCATTGACTGCCACTGTATGGACACAAAACCACTGAGACATTCCTCAAAATGTCTTTTTTTGCCTTCCACTGAAGCACATGCGGGTGCATAAATGATGACAGAATGTTTATTTTGGGGTGAACTGTCTCTTTAAGCTTTCCGCTGGAGAGCTGGACCTTTGCGGGTGTTGTATGTGGCAGATGTGGCGCGCTGTCCAGAATACACAACTCTCCGTAACTCTGCTTCCACGCCATGCTTCACGTCTCCGTTGAGGAGCTTGTCTGCGTTCTCTCAGTTCCAGGAGCTCAGAATGAAAGCAGTTATTGTGAGAGAGCCAAACATTCCAGGAAACGAATGTTCTCCACCTCCCGCTCTCACTTACCCAAGCAGAGGCCGAAGGCTTGTTTTCTGCTGGAGCTGTTTTAAGACCCAGCCGCCGTATTGATGTGTGCACACTGATGAGGACAGGGCTACCAGATGTGACAGATGTATCGTGACCTTTACAAAGACAATCCCAGAATGCAATGTGATTGTAAAATTATGAAACAATTATAAAAACATAACATTCAGTACTGACCCGGATATCAAGGAACATTCTCAGAACTTCACTAACATTTTCTAAATGTTCTCCTACAGTTCTCTTAAAGTTCTCTCAGTGACCTTATCAAAAAAAGCGCATTTTATCACCAAACTATAAAAACATTAGTCTTACGTTGGTGGAGTGATTTTGATAAAAGATTATGAAGGCCAAAGATGTATTTCCATCACTGGGGCTAGCACCCTACCTACACCGGACACGTGTGATGCCACACGACTAAAGCCTTGTTCTTAATGGGTTTGTTGCATCGCACCGCTCGTGTCTGGTGTAGACAGGCTGAAATATCCCCAGGATTCATAGGAGGACAACAGTGGGGGACATTTTTCATATTTATACAACATGTTATAACACATTCAAAAAATGCCACTGTATGAAATGTGCATAGCATTTGGAAACCATTTCACGGATAAAAGATGGACATCCTCAACATTTTTGAGGTTGAACTCCATCCCCCCTTTTGAGACTCCGCTTAGCCCCCGTATGGTTCTGTAATTTATTAAGCAAAGCAAGTACACTTAGTATTGCTTGTGGGGTTTTAATATCGCAGACATGCGTAAACTGTTGATTTCTGTATACAGCGATGGACTGACCATCTATCAAGAGTTAATGGCTGGGGTCTGAGATGCTGAACAGACACCATGCTTCCTGTGACCATACAGAGGTCAGAGGTCAGAGCATGGATGAATGGATGTTGACTCCTACTGTAAGTTTTCAATGTTGCTGAGCAAGTTTATAAAACTGAATCTGAATAACTCATCTGGATTAACAGCACAGAGGTTTGAAGTTAACAGTGGTTAACCCTAAAGTCCATTGCACATTGAGTCCGAAATTTCCACACGTTAAAAATCAAATACGACCTCACGTTGTGTCAATCACATTTACACACTGCCTCCAATATTTTCGTCAGCTATGAAAAATTCGGACTGGATTCAATTTTCTGCGTTTTTCGCATCCGTAGCAAGCATTTTGAGAGGCGTTTTGACAATTCAGAGACACCATACAAACGAGCGCCAAATACAAAAAATCGCATACGAACTTTTCGGACTGTACTGTATGTGCAAAGACATTAACCCCACCTTTACAAATGTGTACAGTGTGAAATGAAGCAGGGTTTGAATATGCTTACTATAAAGCATCAGAACCACTCTAAAAGAAAATAGTGCTATATACAGTATATATATATATATATATATAGCACTAAAAGTGGTTCTTGGCTCGTATAGAGGAACCTATTTTAGTGCTATATAGAACCATATTTTGGTGCTTCAGTGGTTATTCAGGGGCTTAACAGGTTCTTTATATGGAAACAGTGCTAATAAGCACATCAGTCACTCCAAAGAACCTCCAAAGACCACTGAAGCACCAACATATGGTGCTATATAGCACTAAAAGTGGTTCCCCTATGAGCAAAGAACCACTTTTAGTGCTATATAGCACCATTTTATTTTAGAGTAGGGTTTAATAATGTATAGTGTTTAGTTTACCTCACAATCTGAAATCTGATGAAAAGAAGTGTAGATCCTTTTGGCGGATGTGAGTGACTGTAACTTTTAAATGCTTATATCTTCTTATTCCTTAAACACATACTAAAATCCAAACTTTACTTCAATTTTGATTTGATAGGGAAATACTTTTGCTTATCTGTTGAGTTTATTGGAAATCTGATGGAGGCCAATTGATGTTAAGTGCATAAACGCCATTTACAAGTAGGTTTACCACAATCAAATAAATGCAATGAAATGTTAAGTAAAATCGTAAGTTAAGATCAATAATTTTTCATTGAATACAGCAAGAAAAAGAGACACAGTGCAGAAGCAAATCAACTACCACATCACTGAAGGTTCATTGCAGTCTGAATGAGAAGTGTTTAGTGCTCTAGAATCACACTTACATCAAAACCACCTGCTCATTAGAGGGATACTTCACCCAAAAATGAAAATTCTGTCATCATTTACTCACCTTCTAGTTGTTCCAAATCTGTGTAAATTTCTTTTTTCTGAACGCAGAGAAAGATATTTGGAAGAATGCCTATAACCAGACAGATGCCCCCCCACCAGCCCCCCCCCCCATGGTAGTCAAAAGTGCCCCAGAACTGTTTGCTGTCCTACATTCTTTAAAATGTCTTATTTTGTGTTAAACAAAACAAAAAGACAAAATGGGAATCAAGATCTGTTTGGTTATAAGAAATCTAAACTCAAGCAAAAGGAATGAGCATGAGTTTTCACTTCAGAAATGCTCATCACTGGAATCCCAATACGTAGTTGTCCTTATATGGTCCTCTTCCTGTGTGAGGTCGTGACGTCACCTTTTGACGCGTGAGCAGGTGCAGATGCTGAGACTGGAGGGGCCAGACCAACGAATCTAAATTAGATGCGGATCAATATTTAACTGTTGTTTTTTCTTATATTGTTCTTTTATATTATTAGATCAGGTTTAAGCGTTGAATCACTTAACAATGACTAGCAGGCTGGTTTTTAAAAACGTGAGCGTCAGTAAAAAGGACAGTCTGTTGTTTAATCATGTCTTAAAATGCCTAAAATAATGCGATTATTTTTTATTATCTAATTCATCGATCGATCATGTACAGGTCGTGCACTAAATTCATGTGCTGAATCTGCGTACACTTCATGCGAACTGCACAAACAGATCGGCGTATGAAATCAAAGTATCGCGAGAGCGATTCTAAAGCCCAGCTTTCCTGTCACTCGCGCGATACTTCGATGTCATACGCCGATCAGTCTGCGCAGCGCAGTATTATGTCGAAATAATTTGCCATCATGTTTTGCCATCATGCACATCAGGGTCCATCAGAATTTTATGAATGAATCTCTGGCACGTACCACATCTCTCATTTACAAGGGCCCCAAATCCACCCGTCCTGATTTAAAACATCACAGTGTTTTTCGAAATCCACATCTGAATACAATTTAAAATACAACTTTGTGCAGGACTGTCTTCGCAGAAACGACCCGTCACCTGCGCATTTCCCACGTCCCCCCCCCCGCGAGTGGAATGGTACAGCTCGTTTCATTCATAAAATTCGTGCAGACTATAAATAGGAGGACCCGACAGAGCTCTGTATCACTGATCAGGTTTATAAACCTGGAGATAGCGACTCATCAAACGAGGGATTTGGACCGTAACACCTGGAATCTAATTGACCTTTTTGATCATTCGCGCTGGAGAAATGTTCCCGAGCAAAGAGAAGAGTGACGCGGAATCGGCATCCTCTCCCTGCGAGGACACCCGCCCGCACGAGCCCGGCGCTGACCCGCTGATGATGGACAGCAAACAGGTACGGCACATATCACATCTGTGACGCATGCATTGCACATTATAAAATCAAACTATTTGGTGCAAGTGGACACAAATATAATCCTAATATTATTTTTCGTTGCGTGGTGAAAGTGTTGAATGTGTTGTAAAAATTGACATTCATGCATTTGGCATAAAGACATTACAAACGCTTTCAATCAATGCATTTAAGGTATACATTTTTATCAGTAAAAATGAAATCTTTACACGTTTAAAATGAATTTTTTGTTGCCATTGATTTTGGTACTTTAATATTTATTAGAGCCTATTCAAGCTATAGGATATGCAGCTATTTTAGACTCTGGGATGTATGAAATTATATATAATATAATAGCCCAATGACGCAAGGCTAATAGCATATCTCTAAATTTGTGCTGCACGTGATGTTTTGTTGGGCATCCCTCTCAATGCAGTAAACATGGCAAAGCATTGTGAAAAATGCAGCTGATCATTGAGAGAAATAAATCCATTGAGGAGAGCCCACAGCAGCACTGCGTCACCATTGACGTCAGAGACAATGGCAAAGTTAAATATTGATCAGCAGCTGCCTATTTTTAGACGCTCGAGTGTATTTCGACAACGTGTCATACATGCAAAGTGAAAAAGGTGAATGCACGGCAGTGTGACGTACAACACACACACACTTTAAAACGCATCGTATAACGCGCGGCAATAATGTGCGCAGGGCTCGCGCGCGGACACCGAGCCTGCGGGTGCGTTCGTTCCTACGGTCACGGCGATCTCCAGCACCCCGGACCTGCAGTGGATGGTCCAGCCGACCCTCATCACGTCCGTCTCTCCATCTCTGGGCAGAGCCAAAGCTAAGACAGCTGGGGCCAAGGGAAAAGGCGCAGCCAGGAAGAGCAAGAGCGAGCAGGTACGTGCGTGCACGCGTGTTCATGTTGCACGGGATTGATGGGGATGCAGCGAGGTTCTGGCATGATGCCTGGACCAGCAGCATCCACTTTATATTCAAGTCACAGGCAGTCTGCAACAATAGCCTATATTTAGACGCACTGCAGAGATGCTTTTGCCATTGTGACGGAAGGTTTGTAAGGTGCACGAGACGCGTTGATTCTGCCAAATAATAAGTGCAATTCATCTGTGAGCAGCTTTCACCGGAGGAAGAGGAGAAGAAGAGGATCAGGAGAGAGAGGAATAAGATGGCTGCAGCAAAGTGTCGCAACAGACGGAGAGAACTTACAGACACCCTTCAGGCAGTGAGTATACCCACCTCAAAACACACCAGCTCTCCCAAAAATACACATTCCGTCATGACTTTACCTTATATCCTTACAAACCCATATGAATGTCAGTGGTACGCAAAAAACATACTTTTTAAAGAATATCCCATCTCCTGTTGAAACATGAAGGTAGAGATAAAAGCAAAACACAAATATGGTATCATAAAAAAAATAGTTTGGGCAGCGCAATGTGTACACATGGTGAGAAAATACCTTACACATGTTTGTTAGACCTGGACTTTTTTGATTCAAGATTTTTATTTGTCACTTATATATATCTACATAAACCACAGTGAATAAAGGGCTAGTTCATCCAAAAATGAAAAATCTGTCATCATTTACCCACTCAATTTCTTTGTTCCAATGAACACAGAGAAAGATATTTGGAAGAATGTCAGCAATTTTCAGTTCTGGGACATCATCCACTACCATAAAAAAGTATTGTATTTTATGGTTCTGTTGAACACATATTTTTGAAGAATTTAGGAAAACAAAGAGTTCTCGGGCACCTTTGACTACCATTTAATTCTTCCTACTATGGTAGTCAATGATGTCCCGGAGCTGAAAGTGACTAACATTCTTCCAAATATCTTTCTTTGTGTTCATCGGAACAAAGTAATTTATGTAGGTATGAAATTACCTGAGCGTGAGTAAATGATGACAGAATTTTTATTTCTGCATGAACTATCCCTTTAAAGGGACCTTCCGCCGAAATTCTGTCATGAATTACTCACCTTCAAGTCCTTCGTCAACCCTATGACCTCCGTTTATCTTCAGAACGCAAATTAAGATACAGACTAAGGACAAATACAGACTAAATTCAACTATATTCCTGACTTCAGTGTTAGTTTCCAACGCGTGTGGTGCTGACGAGCATGCTTCGTGCGGTGCTCACCCTGGATGTGATGCTGACAATAGTTGAATATAGTATGTATTTTTGTTTGTTTGCGCACAAAACGTATCCTCGTCGCTTTACATAATTAAAGCTGACATGGACTATTTCAACGATGTCTTTACTCACTTTCAGCGCTTTGAAGTTTGGTTACGTTGCAGTCTATGGAGTCAGAAAGCTCCCAGACCTCTTCAAAACGATCTTAATTTGCGTTCTGAAGATAAACGGAGGTCATAGGGTTGATGAACGACTTGAGGGTGAGTAATTCATGACAGAATTTTCATTTTTCGGCGGAGGGTCCCTTTAAGAACTAAGCAATTGAAGGCTAATATTAGAAATTAGGATGACATTTAATTAAGATTAAAGATACATGTTAACTCCACAGGGTAGCAGCTTTTGAATTTCATCCAAATCCATATTAATTCCATAGCCCTCTGAGACTAAATTTTTTGGTTTTGGGGAGATCTGATGAGAAACATTTGAGTTCTCTATTAAGATCTTCAATTATTATTGACTTTTGATTGCACACTTGACAAATCTGAACTCTGAACTTGAGACATTGTTGAGATCTCTTTTGAAACTCTCATTTGTGAGATTTCTGTCTCTTTTTCTCTTTTTTTTTGCTCACTATTAATCCCATTACTTCAAATCATCTGTTATTTTTCTTTTCTTTTTTTTGCATTCATAAGCCATACATTAGCTTTGTGTGACCAACAGTTAAAAAATTTGGTGAAATTCGGCACCACAAGCTTTCAAATGTGTTTTGTCCACCATTGCTCTTCCTGTCACACAAAGCTGATGTTCCGTATGACTTCAGACGACCTGAAACATATAAACGTTTATGACGCTTTTCTGTTATTTTGAAGTTCCTTAGGCCCAAAGAGCAGCCAGGATATTCTACAAACAATTTGTGTTCAACAGAAGATATGAGGGTAAATAAATGATGAAAGCGTTGGGTGAGCGTTTTTAAAATCTGCCATTTTTAATTCCACCAGGAAACCGACAAGCTAGAAGAGGAAAAAGCGGCTCTCCAGACTGAAATTGAGAATCTCCTGAAGGAGAAGGAGAGGCTGGAGTATGTTCTTGCCACTCATAATCCTCTCTGCCAGCTCCCTGAAGAGCTCGACTGCATGTTTCCAGAGTCTCCTCAGCCGCTTCCAGCTCCAGAAACCTCCACCAAACCCTCAGAGGAAAGTCCACCAGACGCCGGCTCTCTCCCGGACCTGGAGATCCCGACGGTCCCGTCCACCGCTATTTCCGGCAACTCCAACATTTTGTTGTGCTCCAGTGCGGAGGTCAGTTTGTGCGACCTGGAGCCTTCGCTGGATATCAAGGACGAGCTCCTCGCCGCCGGCGATGACACGGCCCGCTCCGTCCCCGACTTAGACCTGACCGGCTCGCTGGGCATCACGGACTGGGAGACCCTTTACAAGTCTGTGGCCAATGACCTCGAACCTTTAAGCACCCCGGTGGTGTGCACGTCCACGCCCACCTGCAGCAACTACCTGTCTGTCTTCACCTTCTCCTGCCCAGACCTGGACTCTCTGGCCGAGGGACTGGATGCTTGCAAAGGTGGAGCGAGCAAAGCCGAATCAAGCGCCGATATCCTCAACTCTCCAACTCTACTGGCCTTATAAACACAGGCGACGTGACGTCACGATATTGCTCTTAATCACTGGATATGGCCGTTATGATTCAGATGTTCAGATGTGTGATGCTGGTGTGACGCCAGCCGCATCCGTGACACGTTTGGTGCGGGATGTCCCTTTCTTCCAGAAACATTTGATGTAGCTCAAATCCAAGAGCATGGAGAATTATTTTATGAGCTGATATGAACTACGTTCCAGTTTGAAAAGCATGCACAGAGATATCCTAAAAGTATATATATATATATATACAGTATATAATATCTATAGTATATATGTATCGGTTCCATATCTGTTTGATCTGGTGCTAAGTTCCGTATTGTGAAATTGACGGCGATTTTGTGTTCGATTTTTATGGGTCGACCTGTGTTGTGCTTTAATATGCAGTCATGACAGTTATCACATACCTCAGTGTCACCATTCGACTGTGTTTCCACGTCAAACGTTTAAAGTTTTCCATGAAAACATCCAGTGCTATATCGATGGAGATGTATTTTATGATAATTTATTTTTTTACATTTTAAATTTGAGCATTGATTGCTGAATAAATCCACGTGAAAAACACTGACGCTCTTGTGTTCTCGTGTCTTTTGTGACGTGTACATGACTATAGAATAGAAATATGTGGTTTTATATTTACATGCTCTTTAACACTTCACAATACAGTCTCATTCATTAGTGTTCGTTAACGCATTTGAAGTAGAAAGCAAAAACATAACCCTTATCTACAATTGTTAATATGTCTTTAAATTTAAATATATATTTGTAACAATTATGTATAAAATCAAATAGGTGATTAAAATCAAAAGGTTTTCTCTTAGTAGCATAAATAAATGTTAATAAATGCAGAATTTGCTGCAGAAAGCAAATACAAAGTGTTTGCTAGGTCTGGTGTTACTGTTCATAAAGAAATGTATGCCAAACATATTCAGGTTTACAAGGAAGCACTTTCTAAATCAAAATCTGACTATTACTCAAACATTATTGGAGCTGACAATGGGAACTCCAGGTCTCTTTTCTCAGTTGTAAACAATATTTTGAGACCCCTGGATCCTTTGCCATCTGTTGGCTATTCCAATGACCTATGCGATTGCTTTATGACCTTTTTTGTGTCAAAGGTTAGAAATATTCATCAACAATTACTCACTAGTACCCCTCGCCCTGAGTCAATTCACTTTTCATCCACTTCCTCACTCTGTGCTTTCTACCTTTACACTACCTACTACCACTGAGATAATGTGCCTGATAAGTAAATCTAAATATTCGACATGTCAATTTGACCCCCTACCTACTTCCTTAGTTAAAGTTTGTTTACCTGCTCTGTCGCCATTGATCACTAAAATTGTCCATTCTTCACTTGTCTCTGGTTCTGTACCGTCATCTCTCAAATCTGCTATTATTACACCTATACTTAAGAAACCAGGGGCTGATCCCTCTAATCTAGATCATTTCTGTCCGATCTCTAATTTGCCGTTTATATCTAAGATTGTAGAAAAATGTATTGCCATTCAGGTTCATAAACACCTCTCTAATAATGATCTGTATGAACAGTTCCAATCTGGTTTTTGTCCCTATCATAGTACAGAGACTGCTCTTGTTAGAATTGCCAATGATCTGCTTTTGGCAGCTGTTTGCTTTCAGATTTTTCTGAATTATTGACTATACTTGTCCTTCTCGACTTGAGTGCAGCCTTTGATACTATCTCTCATAAAATACTCCTGGATTGGTTAGCTTCTATTGGGATTATGGGTAATCCTCTGTCTTGGTTTAAGTCATATCTTTTTGGTCGCACTCAGCTCGTTCAGTTAAAGAGTTTTAGATCAAGAACATCTACAGTCACCACTGTTGTTCCCCAGGGCTCTGTTCTGGGCCCTCTTCTGTTCATTATTTATATACTCCCTCTTGGTTACATCTTAAGGAAGTATGGTATCCACTTCCACTGTTATGCGGACGACACCCAACTCTTCCTGTCTGCCAAACCCACCGGTTCTTTTCCTCCACCTTTTCTGTCCAGTTGTCTAGCTGAAAATAAAAGATTGGCTTTCATATAATTTCCTGAAATTAAATGCTGACAAAACTGAGGTCTTACTCGTTGGTACAAAATCTGTTCCGTCTAAATCTCATGATTTTTCCATGCACATTGATAATAATTTAATCCTTCCTTCCTCACATGTCAAAAGCTTGGGTGTTATCTTGGATACCACATTATCCTTTGAAACTCATATTTATAATGTTACCCGGATAGCATACTTCCATTTACGTAATATTTACCATCTCCGTTCTTCTCTCTCCACCGACAACACAGCAGTTCTTATACATGCATTAGTCACCTCACATATAGACTATTGTAATGCTCTTCTCACTGGTGCTCCTTCAAAATTGTTACTTAAGCTTCAGTTGGTTCAGAATTCTGCAGCTCGTGTCCTCACTAGAACACCTTCGATTGCTCATATCTCACCTGTTCTCCATCAATTGCACTGGCTTCCAGTTAAGTTTCGAGTTGATTTCAAGATCTTATTACTCACTTACAAGTAGGGTTGGGAATCGTTTCAATTTTATTGATTCCGATTCCAGTTCTGATTCTGCTTATCGATTTCGATTCTTATCGATTCCCAGTTTCGATTCCACAGTTGAAGTAAAACATTTAGATATCAACCTGTATGGTCATTTAGCCTGCTTATTGACTTGTTTGCAATATATATATATATATATTTATGAGCACCGTTTTGTGTATATTTACACATAGAAACACACCATTTCTGATTTATTACAATTTGTATTATCATAGTTGAACTACATCATGGTTAAACTGCAGTTACTATAATGCAACTATGGTTAATTTGTGATTCCTGTGCTTTAATGCAAATTCTATAGCTAAACTATGCTTAGTAAAAAATATCGATAATTTTCATAAGGGCTTTTATTGAGATATCAGCAGATCATGCAACGCATGTACTTTTCTGAAAATATGCACACAGGAATTGATAAGAGGAATTCAAATTTTAATCTCAAGTATCCGATTCCTATTCCTTTCGATTCCGATCCGATTCCTAGCCTTTCGATTCCGATTCCAAATTGGAATTGATTTTCGATTCCCAACCCTACTTACAAGGCACTACATCATCTTGCACCCCTATATCTCACTGAACTTCTCTGCGTTTACACCCCTGCACATGCGCTCAGATCTTCATCTTCACTTTCTCTCGTGGTACCTCAGATTCGATTAACTACCATAGGTGCTAGATCTTTTAGCTATGCTGCCCCTCGCCTATGGAACGCCATTCCTTTAGATATCCGAAACAGCGACTGTCTGCAGACTTTTAAAACACGTCTTAAGACGTATCTTTTTACCAAGGCTTTTTTATAACATGTTTTATGGAATTCTTACTGCAATTTATTTGTGTATGCTAAGTGTTTGTTACATGGTTTGTCCCATGCAGTGATCTGTGTATATACAGTATATATATTTTTTCTTTTATGCATTATTATATGGGGATGATTAGGAGGCATATGACGCTTAGCACACCTGCTTCTCGATAGTGGAAATCGGGCTATTGGGTCCTTAAGGATCTTCATTACAACACAACGGGCTCATTGGAAACAAGGCAGATGCTCACCTTTTATGTACTGTACCCCTCCTCCTTAGCCCTGAGAGAAATGAGTTCAAATTTACCCCATATGCACTTATGATAAAACAAAACTAATTAAAACAATTACAGTTGAAACTGTAAGTCTAAGTGATATTAATCTAACATATAAAGCCCACTTGAAAAAGTTAGTAATTTAGAAGTTTACATGATTACTGTGACAGTTTATTGAAGTTTAGCATTTACTATAAGTGTGGTAATCTTTCTAGATACTGTTTTAAAATCTTACTAGTAAATATTAAAGTATACTAGAATGTTTACTACAGTTAATAATACTACAGAATACTATAGTATTCATTAACAAAGTGGGGTAAATAATACTATAATATACTACAGTGTACTGCAGTTTACTATAGTAAATACTCCACAATACGGTAGCATTCATGAAGAGTATTGCGGTTAACTGTATATGGTAATTTACTAAGGGATATATTTAGTCGTTTATCAATTTAGTATAGTTAACACTACAGAATACATTAACAAAGTGTAGTAATTACATACTACAACGCACTAAAATGGACTACAGTAAATATTAAGGTATACATTACAGTTCAAGTTTGTTATACAACAGGAAGCTGTAGTGTAGTGCAGTAATTACTATAACATACTTCAGTATCTACTACAGTGTACTCTAGTAAATACTAAAGTATGCTTCTATATTTTTCATATGAGTAGTACATAGGTAAACTTTGCTTGCTTTACTTTGATGGCCCTTGCAATGAACCCATTTAAGTCAACTGTCAATTCCAACAAAGTACAATGTTCTGCCATCACTTTATCATGGCACCCGCAGTCTTTGTCCAGTGTGTAATGTTTGTTTGCTGGTTTCTAAGGGGAGGAGCAGTCTTCTTCTCACTTCTCCAGCGCTCCACGCGCGCTCCATATTCCTCATCCTCCCTGCTGACGTCCCACTTCCGCATTCCTCGATCCTCCCGATCAAGGATCAGATGCAACGCTTCCCGCTCTTCAAGATCTACTCGCGACCTCGGCCTGACGTCAGAAAGGGACTCCATCCGCTTAAGTCAGGTACGAGCACGACTTTTACCAACTTCTGCACGGGTTCGATCCGGACTCTGCGTTTTCCGCAAGGACGCGTGTGAAAACCTGCTGCGCTCCCTTTACAGGCAGCGTTTTGGAGCACCGTTGACGCGCAATAATGCTGCATGTGAAGGTAGCTCACTAGGTTTTCAGTCGCGTCCTCGGTGTCCTCAAACACAAAACGTTACATAGCGCGAGACATTAGTGCACATTAAGTGTCCTGTATGTGTCGTATTGTTGCATGTAAAGTTAATAACCCGTGCGCGCGCAGATCAGTAGTTCGTTGCTCTTATCTCCATCGATACGTGAGGAGGATGATGACAGACTCAAGTTCACGTTACATAAGATGCACTTCCGGTCTGAGATCACAGACACCCTACAGAGCGTGGTGCACGTGCGTTCCCACATTCATTTTTATTGTCAGCTTGCTTTTTTAACTGTGGATTAATAATAAACAACACTGGCTGTTTGTGTTTGAAGTGCAGGGCAAAACTTTTTTGGTGTTCTTTCTGGTTTCAATGTTTTTTTTTGTTTTTTAATTGGGGACAAGTGGGCTATTTATTAATATTTTTACTAACACTTTTTTTTTTTAAATTCACAGATATAGTACATTATTTAGTATACTACCCGTATTTTTATGTGAGTTGTTCGATAGACATAAGTTTTATAGGGTTTAGTTTACCTCACAGTAAACAAAACAAACAGAAGTGATATCAGAAGTGATATGAACGACAGTGCACAGCAGATCATATTATATTGTCTTGTTTGATTGTTTAAGATATATTTTGGCGTTTTTGACAACACTTTCAGCTGCTAATAAGATTGTATTTCTCTCAATTGAGTTGAACACGTGGTCTTATGTTTTATAACATTCCGCCTCAGAACTGAAAACAGATGAGAAGTGTGCAGATTGCATCTGAGGCGGCCGGTGAGTCAGGGTTTATGTTTGTGTATCACTGATGTGTGTGTGTCATAGTGATGAACGCATGTAGATCTGTCAGTACTGTACACAGGTCATTGTGTTTTCTCCGCATTGTAACAGAACTGTTATGAAATGACTGCAGTTTCACATTGAGCTTTCATATTTTATCGCCCACTTCTTTTTTTATGGAATTGAAACTTATGTGTGAGCAGCTGAGAATGCTTTCTGTTTAGTGTTTATCTACAAAAGGGCAAAAGAGTTCATTTACTTTGTTTTGACTGTGTAACTTGTAAATGCTCGCAGGGCTTAAGATTGAATCTGTCTTTTGCAGCATCATACAAACTGAAGACATTGTGGGGTCCAATTGCTTGAGTCCACTTTGAAAGCTGGAAATAAACAAAACATTTGTGGAATTTGAAGGAAATATGAAATATGAAATAGGTTGTGTAGGCCATTTATCAAACTCCTCGCATATTCTCAAATTCACATTGTGACTCAAACGCGTATATTACTCATGTAATCTTACATGATGAATCATATAAATAAAATAAAAAGATGCAGAGATGAATTGATTTGTTGAACTTTTTTCACGCTTTGCTTCGTAACACGTACATCTGAATCATGCATTTTCTTTAGAGCACATGGATGAATCCGCTCTCGAGTCACCGGTATTCAGAAATCTGGCTGTGATTAAATATTTCAAGATCTGTTTCAAGAATCGATTTTGTGTTTTTAAGCCTGGCTTTACGCTCGATGATTGTGAAATATGTGTTATGGAAGTGTGTTATGGAAGGACATCTCTGGCACTTTTCGAATTTAGAAATTGTAAGAAATGAGTCTGAAACGGTGAAAAAGTATTACCAGAGCATTCTGCCGAGCAAAATGGATCCCAGCATTTTGCTTTGCTTGGATCTTTTCCAGGATGCCCATGTAGTGTGCGTGTAACTGTGTATTGGTCCATTTCACATTTGTGTTTTTACTTCTCAGTTACTAACATATATCTGTTAGTTTGGATGTGTTATTCGGCTAGTTTATGCAGAATTTAACACAGAGATAATGGATTTAACACAGCCTTGATTTTCGCACGTTTTTATTTGTTGTCCATAATAACTTCTCATCTGTTAGCTCATGTGTTTTCTATCTGTCCACAGTAAAGGATCAGTTACAGGGTGTGCAATAATGGAGTGAAATGTTAGTGTAGCATGTGTCAATGTTCTCAGTCTGTAGCCGTCGCTCTAGAGCTCTCCGCTGGACGTCCAAACAAAGAGAACACTGTTATATTCTGTTTATTTTTCCCAATCCTTCGTGTCATTCCCTCAATACGCGCTTGTCTCGCCTGGTTCCTATGAAGTTTTGTTTGGAACTTGTGTGCTGAAGGTTTGGAAGACGGTGATTTTGAATGTGCAAATCATTTTTCCATCGGGTGCATGTGACTGCGGACCTCACGGACATCGGGGTTCATGTATGCTGGATCACATGTGAAAACACTCAGACTCACCCGAGACTCACGCTGCATCGGAGAACCAATCCTTTCATTTAGAGGAAAAGGTTTGCCAAATTTGGGACACAGTCTGTGAAAACCCGGTCTTTACATGGAGTTCACCACATTCATGCAGTATGATGTGATATCTGTCTCAGTCTGATTTCAGGTGTTTCTTGTCTTTAGGGATGTGTCGTGTCTCAGACAGTCTTAAAAAGATGAAAATCAGATGTGCTTCTGCATGTTTTGGTGGTTACATGTATTGAACTGAGTTTGTTCTACTCCAGTAAAAAAGATTGCAAGTTCAGTCTCTAGAAAAGCAACACGGCATCTCTCTTCAGCAAGTCACGTGGTGGAGGATCGAGATCATGTCCAGGTCTCAGGAGGAGTTACGCTGGTCTGTGGTTTGTTCGGCGGTATGGCGGTTCTCGATTGGCTTTTTTTCGAGGATCCAGTGGCTTTGTCATGTTCTTTGCGGTCACATTCCTCAGCGCTGACACGGAGAACAGCAGCACACGGCTCTGGATGAGGAAACGCGCAGGGGCGGATCTTGGCTGATGGATGTGATTCTTTCAGGGAAATGAGTCTGTGCTTCTCACAAAAACAACACAAATTCACTTTCCATTGTTACTTTAAAAACAAGGTGTCTGGGGTTCTAATGCGTTGCGTTCTAATGGATATGTTTGTATATTAGACATGTGGAGTCTCCACACAGCCTGCTGTATTTCAACCCTTTCCTCGCCAGAGTACCAACAAAAAATGTTGTCCGCTCACCAGCATTAGTCATAAAAATACACAAGTCACAAAACGTTGATAATCCCCAATTTATTTTGTTGCATGAATATGCAAACATTTATTAAATCAAAAGAAATAACAGCCTTATTCTAGCTTCATTGGTTCGAATGAATAATCAATCACATCATCATGATAATTGCGAAGACTTTTATCACAACGAATGAATGGATGAAGCATTTAGCGCGTTCTGATATACAGTACAGTATTATCGCGTTATGGCCTAGTTTCAGAGATAGGGATTAAGACTATGCCATAGTTAAATAAGGACATTTAAGCATCTTTTATAAATGTGATTTACTGGTGTACATCTTGAGACAAAACAATGCCACTGATATATTTTAAGATGTGTCAGTACAAGCTAGTCGGATAGCTCAACCATGCCCTTTCTATTAAACTGGGCCTATAGTCAGATATATTCACCGTTGACAATAGCGACACTTTCATATTCAACTGGCCTTGTAGTTTTTTATTTATTGATTGCATTTAGATCCTTCATTAGCGTCTGTTCCGGGGCTGCGATACGAAAGTCGTCCGCCATGTTGGAACAGTCAAGTGGGTCTGTGTGAACACTCGAGAGCAAACTGACCGTGTGTCTGCCATAGTTGCACTTCTATGAATATCAAATGTTGCGTGCTGTTGTAGATCCAAACAGGATCTGCTGTTGTGCTGTTGTAGATCCAAAAATAATTCACACAATACAACAAGACAAAGGTGTTAGCTCATAACACAACATCAAAAAGTTACCATACTGTTGCTTTAAAACCTGTCATATTAATGCATTATTAATACATATTAAAGCACAAAGCAACACATTCTTACCTGTGAAAGGTCTTCCAGTTTTTCATGCATTTGTGAACCACACATGCTCTGATATCATGACGGAGAGTGAACAGTACTCCAGATGTGTCTGACCTGATGCTTTCTGCTGGATGATCATTTCAGCTCTACAATCATTTAGATTTTGTTGTGTTTTATTTCAGTTTATGACTAGCTGAATGACACAAATGTCTTTCATGTGTAGTGCTGGATGATAGTTAGCAAATATTCACAATAAATGTGCTGGTGGTGATATAAGGGCTGAGCACTTTTCTTTTTTGTTTGGCTGTTATGTTTCTGTGTTTCACTTGACTTTTTTATTTCATATTTCAAATATTTTAGAGTGTTCCGACTAGGGGTGTAAGATTCACTTAATAGGACTAGGTGTTATAATCCCACTATTCCAGCACAGTTGAATTGCCCAAAAGGACATGCCTAATGCATGACAGGGGGAGCAGTCAAGAATATGAATAGAGGAAAGGAGGTCTGAGGTTTCACTGGTTCGTCGGGTAGGCATCCTCTGTGTTTGGGGGATAAATGATTATAGAAACTCATAGCATACTTACCTTTCCTTGCCATTATCAGAGAGACTTCTCATGAGTTGTGTGTCCCACTTTCATCACATCCATTATCCTGGGTGAAAGATGCCTTTTGGTGAGGTGCTGCTGATAATGCCCTTTGTATGGTTCCCATCAATGCGACACATGGTCAGTTGTGCACCTCAGCCTCATTGGGTGTTTCGGCCCTTTATCACAAGACACCCTCAGCCAAGGGAATCCCATTGCAGGTTGATCAGACCTGGATGTGTGTTGCATTGTTACATGGTCATTTGGCAGCCCATGCTGTGTCCATCCGCCTAAACCACAGCCATTGGCTTCTTCTCAGTTCTTAATTATCCTCCACTGGACCTGTCCTCTGAACCCCACTTCCTGTGTCAATTAGCTCATCCAGATTAGTCGTTGCAGCCTCAACAACAATTGCTTTGCCGGTAGCTCGGTGGCATCACACCTTAACGCAACCATACATGCCAACCCGTTGGCTAACACTGTGTCTACACCGGACGCGACCGGTGCGACACGACATGACAAAAGACATTAGAANAAAGAACAGAAGAATTGTGGGAGGGGGGCCCTTGGAGGTAACTGGCCCCGGGCCCTTTGAAGTCATAATCCGCCCCTGGGGTTAGCCTACAAATATCTTTGAGCCACTCCATTGTCCATTGTCTGAGGTGCATGTGTGTGTGTGTGCCAGTGTTGGGTGTAACTAGTTAGTAAGTAATTACTTACTGTAATTGAATTACTTTTCCCTTGAAAAATTTAAGTAAGGGATTACTCTCATTTTTTCTGTAATTTAATTACAGTTACTTCTGATGTAATTCAACTAAACACTGTGTGTAATATGTGGAATTTACAGCAAAATTCAAAGTCTAACTTTAAAAACCGTGCTTTAATGCATAATTCTCACATTTGTAGTACTTTGGTCAGTTAATAATACTACTTTATGTAATTTTATATTATTTATTTAAAGATTCGCTTAATAGGAGTAGTCGTTATAATCCCACTATTTCAGCACAGTTGAATTGCCCAATAGGACATTTCCCACGCCTAATGCAGTCAAGAATATGAATAGAGGAACGGAGGTCTGAGGTTTCACATTACCAAAATCAACGCAACCATACACACCAACCCGTTGGCTAAGGCTGTTCTAGCCCCACTGACTCCGTTAATGCGCGCTCAGTGCCCCCGGTCCTGTATGGCATAACATTACAACACACAACACCATTTTATTACGTGGTTATTTGGCAGCCCATATTGTGTCCTTCCGTTTCAACCACAGCCAGTTGCTGCTTTTCTCATCTATATTGGCAAGTTCTTTGACTACCGTCCGTTGGGCCTGTCCTCTGATCCCCACTTCCTTAAGCAGCCTTGTAGTGGAATTGGAAACAAAGCTCCTGCAACCCACTTCCACTGGGAACCCTTTTGCTGTCCAGCCCCGATCTTCAGCCTCCGCTGCCAAGTTGGCTTACTGGAGATTCTTTCTTTCTAATGCTTCATTAATGGCCTCTTCCCAAAGTACAGTCAACTCAACTATGAGGATTGTCCTACTGGAGCTGGACCACAGATCCATGTCTGGCCGCAGGTTGGTCGCTGCAATTTACAAGGGGAAAGTAAGTCTGTTGTTAAACCAACTCACATTTCCCAATCCCTGGCTATACTCAGCAGAGTAAATCTGGGGATAAGGGCTTCGCCTACTTTTTCTGCCCCTCCCGAATAAAGGGTTGCCTTTTTAGCGAGTTAGCCTGGGCGTTTTGGGAGATGGCATTTGCTGCCACTCTCTTGGTCTCTACTGCAGCAGCCAAGCACTTTAGTACTTGATTGTGGCACCACGTGTATCTCCCTGTGTCAAGCTCTTCTTACAACCCACAAGAATACGTATGTTTAAGGTTTGCTTGAGCTGCGCATAGGTGGCAGGCTGGATCCTGTCCACACCAAACATGCAGATTTGTTGGTGAGGGCAGCACATCATATGTAGCTCTTATGATAAAACTTAGCCTGTTTGTTTCCATACTCCACAGCTCACTCCAAGTGATTTTGTGCCGTTCAATGCCTTCCCACCTCATCCAGCTGCCTTGCTGGGCTTAAGAGACCGCTCTGGCGCATCTACTTGCTTCCTCTTGATGCCGAACCTCCTCCACCACCAGGTGACTCTGTTCCCTTGATGTAGCTTTTTGCCATGTGGGTGTGGTTGATGCCAAACCAAGTCCCCCTCTGCCATATTGAACTTGTCCCACGATGTCCCTATGCCTTTGGGCTGCCTTCGCATCTGCTACCGCTGTTGCTGGGTTCAATTTCCTTCCTGTCGCAACTGTTGGAGCAGCATCTCTTACACAGGGATCACAGGATACTTTGAGCGTCATCACCAGCCTTGTTTTGGTCCATTTATATTCCTCCACAAGGCTTGAAATGGGAAGAGAGAGAGCTCCATTCCCGTACAGCCCTATGTTGCTAAGGCATCTTGGTAGCCCAAGCCATTTCCTCACTTGTGTACTCATCAATCTCTCCAGGTTCATGGCGTGAGACACTGTGAGCTCATACATTGAAATTGGCCTCATCAGGTGTGGAAACAAACCAAATTGGAAGCATATATCGCAAACCAAAAAATGTACTTACATTATGAAGTGTTTTTGCTAAAATTCTTTTTTATTCCTCAGTGAGAGACCTTTTTAATTATTATTATATTTTATACAGAAAGTTCAGTTAAACCTTGAATATTGTAAAGCTGTATGTACAACAAAAACATGATTGGAAATTGTTAATGTTTTGCAAGTAAACCTGTTTAAAATTTTGTTCAAAATATTGTAATATAATTGCGAATCAACTTTAGGGCTGTCAAACGATTAATCACATCAAGAATAAATGTTTGTGTTTGCATAATATATGTTTGTATACTGTGCATATTAATTTTGTATTTATAAACACAAGCACATACATGTATTTAAGAAATATATAAAAATTAATAATCATTTATTTATTTTTTTCAATTATTGGTATATATAAATGAATATAATCTAAATATCAAAATATTTCCTTAATATATAATATAAATGTATGTGAATATGTTTGTGTTTAACAATACTTAATTAATATATTTTGATGGCTTTCTTTTTAATTTTCAGCAATTTTATTATATGCTTTTGTCATTTTAATTGTTTTATATTGCTATATAGGTTTGCTTTTTTACTTCCGTTTTAGTAATTAGTTATTTGCTTAAAGTTTATTATTATTTTCAGTTAATAATTTTAGTGCCTTACCATTTCTAATATCGTTTTTCAAATTATTTAAAGACCTACGTTTTATTAGATTTCGATTAACAGAAATATTTTCATATTTTTAATTTTGATCACTTTCATAACCCTTTTGTGAAGTTTGTATTGTGCCGATTAATGATCCTGTTCTGTTGTCCAGGTGCGGTGACGGGTGTTTGTGACATGATGCCCGGGCAGATTCCTGACCCCTCAGTGACCGCCGCCTCACTGGCCAGCCTGGGACCTCTAGCGGGCATCTCTGCCACCACATTAACTGACCAGCTGAAATATGCCGACCTCTGCAACCTCGGAGCCATGCTGTCCCCTTTTCATCTGCTTGGCAAACTGAAACGACCGCTGCCCATTAAAGCTGAGGTTGTTTTTTGTATAATGTTGTGTTGTTGTCCTGAAGTAGTATACAGCATATAGACATAGATAAATAGTTCAATCTGTATTTGTTTATTTAAAGCAGATTGCTGGTGGTGTTGCCTTATGTGTGTACACATCTGGTTACACAATACATAATATTAACAGAACTGCAGCGACTCCATCTAGTGGTCAGAGGATCACTGTAAAAATCTGAGATTAACTGTAGTATCTCTAATAATCCCTTCACACTTGCGTCCTGAACTCAAACAAAACTGTGAATACAGCACAAATGAAACATGAATCAGCAACATGGTAAAACACCATAGCAAAATATTTTATATGAAAAATGCTGCCCACAATAGAACAAAAGGCGTTAATATTTTACAAAATTTAGCCTATATATAACAATTAACAATTAATGAAAATTCTGTCATCATTTACACGCCCTCTTGTCCTTTCAAACCTGTATGAATTTCTTCTGCAGAATACAAAAGAAGATATTTTGAAAAATGTTGGTAACAGAACAGCACAGCCCCCCCCCAATTTACTTCTACTGTAACCAATGCAAGTGAATTAGGGGCTGTTAACAACATTCTTCAAACTATCTTATGTGTTCTGTGGAAGAATGATGACAGAATTCAGGATGCTCCGATACCACTTTTTCCTTCACCGTTCCTATTCCGATACCTGAATTCTGAGTGTCGGCCGATACTGATCCCCTCTTGATACTAGCACTGTTATTTGCTGATCAATGTAGAATTACATATCTTTTATTGCCATAGGTGAATAGTACTTACACATAGGGTTTTTACTTTCCAGTACATTTTCAAAACTTTTACTTTTGAAAAATGTTACTTCACTACTTTATAAAGCATATATCATACTTTTTAATCCACCAAATTTCATAAATGAATGTTGTTTTTTACATTTTAAAGCTTGAGTACATTAAAAATCCAGTACCTTTCTACTTTTAAAAGTAAAAATACTTCCGTAAAAGAAAGTGGTAGATTTGAATGTACTTAAGTACTGTATTAAAGGTAAAAAAGATATTTATGAAACAAAACTATCACCGTATAAAAGTCTCAAGTGCAGAGAGGCACAAAAGTGCTCCTGGTCACACAGAATGATTCGCTTAAAGCATCTTCTCTTTCTTAAGTACCTGGGATCTTTGCTCCCCATATTCATAACATTTTAAATGCAAAGAAAGATGTATGTTATGTCTTTAACACATCTTGCATTTCATTCATACAACAGTTTACACAGCCTTTTATAATGGTTTAAAAAGAGTATGACACAATATTTAGACCGCTTCCAGTGCTTTGAACTAACGTTAATGACACTCATCAGCGAGTACTCCAGCTAAATACATTTCAAAAAGACAAAAGTCATTTTAAACAAAACTGTAGACTATTATCTAGTGATTATGAAGAATAACTAAACATTGGAATATCTTGGAAAGAGTAACGTCCTGACTGTCACCGAACACTTTCGCATGCTGACTGCAGATTGACAGATGACAGCACCAGCGGAGGTCAGAGTTTCCCCGACTAATATATGCTATATTGGTTTGTTCTTCACATAAATCTATCGAATGACATAAGACATCAAAATATCGGATCGGCGCATCCCTAGACAGAATTTTCATTTTGATGGTGAACTACTCCTTTAATAAAAAATACGATCTCAACCAAATTTCAAAACAGTCTAAAAGTTATTAAAGCTTTTGGATATTTCACACTAGTCTTTTGTAATGCTACTGACAGTCTAAGCAGCCTCTCATAAATATGTAATGAATTGTGATCCAACGTTTGCTGCTAGTACTCTTTCTGTCTGAAAATAATTCTTAATGTAATGATCTTGTTGAATTAATTTAATTGATTATACTCTGAAACTTACATAAATATAGTATGAAAAATACATATTTAGAAAACCTTAAATGTTGATGTTTCTGCTCATACAGAGAGATGAAGAGGAAGAACGCAGGAAAAGAAGAAGAGAGAAAAACAAAGTGGCAGCAGCAAGATGTCGAAATAAAAAGAAAGAGAGAACAGAATATTTACAAAAGGTCAGTATATGCTCCAGTATTCTGTATACATCCAGGATTCTATATGCTCCTGTACCCTATATGCTATGTTCCCAGATTTTCCTGTACTCTATATGCTCTAGTACCCTATACACTGCAGTACTCTGTATGCTCCAGGACCCTATTTGCTTCAGTACTCTATACGCTCAGGTACCCTGCTTATTCCAGTACTTTATACACTGCTGTCCCCTATACGCTCCGGTACCCGATATACTTTAGGATCCTATACACCTCAGAACCCTGTTTGCTCCAGTACCCTATACTCTCCAGTACTCTGTACACCTTAGTACCCTTTATGCTACCCTATATGCCTCAACACCCTATACACTGCAGTTCCTTATACGCTCTGGTACCCTGTATGCTTCAGGATCCTATACGCTTCAGAACGCTATGCGCTCCAGTACCCTATACGCTGCAGTAATCTGTATACTCCAATAGTCTCTTGCTTACACTGAGTGTGTTAATCAGCTTTCATCTCTTGCATTGCAGGAATCGGAGCGTCTGGAAATGATGAACTCAGAGCTGAAAGCACAGATTGAAGAGCTGAAACACGAACGGCAGCAGCTTATCCTCATGCTCAACCGTCATCGGCCCACCTGCATCGTGAGGACAGACAGCGTCAAGACCCCCGAGAAGGAGAGCAACCCCCTCCTGGAGCAGCTGGAAGTCAAATGAGAAACATCCACACACACTATTCCACATTACTGTTTACAGGTGAGCTCATCGCCAGCTAGCTCAAGCACTTGACTCGAAGCACTTGGACATTTTAGGAAAGAGAGAGCGACTCCTCTCTGACCCAGGACATTGGAGATTAAAAATACACTCACGGCCTCATTACATTGGGCTGCATGTCAGCAGTTACAAAACTTTTGTAGGATTGTTTATCTTGTTTTGTGTGCGGTCATAAAGTGCCTTATATGTTCGTTCATAAGTTCATTTAGTTCAAAAAGAATTTGATCGCGGATGTTGAAAAGGATGGTTGGACGCGCATGTTGTGGCTCATCATGATAACTGAATGATGCTACACGGACGGTCGTCATTGTCATGTTACTTCACTGTTTACTGCCTTCAGTTTCTTTATTATTGTTTTTCTGACGCAGGCGTCATGTATGCACATATGTATGAACTGTTTACATCTTGCCAATTTATTATAGTTATATACTATATATATGTTTTTTTATACTTCCTTGTACATTACATGGACTTATCACTTGATGTGATACATTTTATGCAACAATTTCATAACCCCTGTTGCTGTGATTTACTCAGTTTGTTGTATGGCTGTGAAAACTGCAAGCAATTATTAAACAATTGATTCTTGTAGAATGTTATTCTGTGAAATTTTTGAGTTGGACAGGATTATGTAAAATTTCATTTTTGCAAAACGTTAATGGCATTTGTCAGGAACTTACAGTGCAATTTTTTACATAAATGTATGAATTACACAATCTGTTCTGATTAAGGCTATAAATTGAATATTGACAGCCACGTGCAGCAATTGACTAATCAGAATCAAGTTTCCCAGAGAGCTGTGTAATAAAATATGAATTATAACAAACATAAAAATATAGCTGCAAGCAGCAATTACAGGGTCAAGCCCAACATGAAACAAAAGGTCATATATGTGGAGTTTTTAAAAAGCAGATCTACGAACATAAGAAGAAGCACTTAGCACACAATGTAAGTACTCAAAACTCTTGACCACTAGGTGGCGCTGTCACCAAACTTTTGTGAGGTGAACAAGATTTGCCAATGATGACACATCGAGTTTCGTGTAGATATGCAATAGTTTGGTGAAGATACAGCATCAAATCCATTTTGGTGTGCTCACCATCCAATTTGTTTACGTGGTATACAAAAAAGGTATGACGAATTGAGACCAATTCCATAACTTTTTATGAGGATTGTCTCTAGATGCTACATACCAAGTTTCATGCAAATTGGACAAATGCCTTAGGACGAGTTCATTTTCATAACGGAAAATGACGTCATAGGGTACAATCGAATCGCCATGAGCCAAGGATTCAAAGGAAAATAATTTTGTTTCTAGCATTTACGGTTCAGAAGTTATGATCAAAAATGTACGTGAAAATTTTTACTGTTGGTGGCACTAGAGGCATTGAGCTAGAGACTCCAAATTTGCTGTGGGTTCGAAATATTTCAGTAAAACATTACTGAGAGGCAGAATATTGCTGTCTTATTTAGTTTTGCTATATGTTATTGTTTTGAACTCAAGTTTAACAATTTTGAAAAGAGTATGTAAACATATGCTAATTATTCTGTAGGTTCACAGAGTTTAGCTCACACAGACTACTGTTGTGCTCACAGTGTGAAGAGTTTTGAAAAAGTAAAGTATTGAGAAATGTGTCCTAGCGACTGTAAAAAACTGTAAGACTGTAAGTTGCTCCATCTAGTGGCGAAATGAGAAAATGAAAGACCCTGTTTAACATGTTATTACAAATATGTATGTTTTATTAATTTATGTAATTTAATGCATGACAAATTAAAGGGGTCATATGAAACTGCTAAAAGGAATATTATGGTTTGTTTTAGATGTAATGTAATGTGTATACACCATTTAAAGTTTAAAAACGTTGTATTTTCCACACACCGTGCATGTTTGTACCTCCTCTTTGCTCCGCCTCTCTGAAACGCGCAGATTGAATACAAAGCTCATGGCTCTGAAAAGTGAGGTGTGCTGTGATTGGCCAGTTCACCAGTGCATAGTGATTGGTGGAATACTGCAAGCGTGTGACGGAAATGTAACGCCTCTGACCATATATGGTACATCAGGTTCCTCTTCAATTGTACTGACAGGTACGCCCACCTAACTTGCGTCTACATTTGGGCAGTCTTAGTCAAATCAGACCACCAACTGATGTAGATTTGTGGGGGTGTGGCTACACGAGGTGTTTCAGGCAGGTCTAGGTGAGCGTTTGCTTTAGTTATAATGCATATTTTGTTCCGACACTTAAATTTTTGCAATTTTACATGTCTAATACATGCATGGGCAACTTATAACACACCAAAGACACAGAAAAACACGTATTCGCGCCATATGACCCCTTTAAGCATTTAACCATTGAAATATTAGAGAATTACAGTCACACTGATTAGTGTTTTATGTTACAAAAGAAATGCATTATTATTTAATACGATACACAAATGTTCTAGTTTAATTTGAATAAAAGTATGTTAAAAATTAACCTCCACATTGTTTTTCATTTGAAGACCTCTCGTCAGTTATGTGTGATTTTGTTTCTAGCTGTTATGTTCAAAGAAGGGAATTACAAGTTAAGACTCAAAGAATTCAGTTAATCTCTGATCAACCAGAAGTTACAACACTGACCCACATATACATCATAAAAACCTGAACCATTCACAGTCCATGAGAATTCGGTCTTTGTTATACTTTCATATAATTCACATCACCTGCAACAATCTCTTTATGAGGCCACTAAACATCACTTAACATGCAATACAAACATTTCAATATAAAACACAATCGTCTATAAAATCAGGTGAGAATCTTGAGGTTTGTGGTTTTAAAAAAGGCCTCAAAGGTATGTTAATGAGTTTGTTCTTTTAGAAGTCCGAAAGTCGACTTTTCTGTGAAGACACAAGTTACATGTTCACTCTTAGACAACATTACAGCCCATCACCAGAAGATCAAAAGCAGAAATCAGATGCAGACTGTTGTATACAGGGGCCTCCAAACCTCAGAGACCACAAACATTTGCACGACTTTACACAGTACAACACCATGCAGTACAATACAATGTGCAGTACAGGATAGTACGAGCTTATGTTCTTCTGGGGGACTCAGGATGTGTTGAACAGGAGATCATGTGCCAGAGATTCACTCTCATTAGATTTAGAGAGGTGATGGTGACATTATATGAACAAAATGATAACGGTCAGATAAATAAGATCAGAACCTGCCTGTCCCTGAACTCACCGGTGTAATTTGGTGTAAGCAATCTAAAAAACAACGAATAGGATTCACTTCATTTTTACTTCACTAAAATTTTAAGTAATATTTACTTTTAAAAAACTTGCGCAAATTAACACAAAAAAATAAGTAAATCCTATAAACTGTTTTTTCAGTGACAGTACCGAACTCGCAAACGCGGATTAACGCAAAGGCTTGCCTAGGCTGCAGCCTAGGGGCCCCACCTGTTTAGGGGCCTCTGATTGGATTATTTATTTTGAATTTACTTCAGCGCGAATAAAAATAGACCCTCATTGGCCCATAAGAACTATAACAAAAAATAAGCCGGTGACTGGATAAATTTTACATTTGTGTCACATCTGTCCAATCAGCTGCTGCCTGCTGGTGAAATCGTGTCAATCATTTTCTTTTACGCTATTGCTAGAGGGCATAGCAGCAAAATGTCCTAAAGAAAGTACAATAGTGGAGCACAAAAACGGAAAATAAAATAAAAGGTTAAAAGAACAACGTGACTAAGATAGCAGCAGGAGGCCTGGCAGCTCACATTAGCTAACATCGGTGCTGCGGTTGAAACTGCAGCGGGATCCTTAGCTGTTGCAGCAGTTAGCTCATCATGTCTTCGGGAATATTTCAGGGAGTTATTCCACAATGACACACATATTTTACAAATTGGTTTTTAATTATGGCTTAGTTTGTTTTATACACAGTTTATGTAATGCACAGTGGTTTGTGTCTCAGTAAAGATCCACCAAGGCGTTTTTAGGGGATAGCCGGCTGAAAGGCCGGCTGAGTCGCCTTCTGGGCTGGACAGGGCGCCGGCTGGATGGTCAAGTGACAGCTCCTTTATTTTTTTTTGCTTTATATCTACATTGCATTTTATTTCCTTTATTGCCTGATTATTACTCTGAACATTTGAATCTATATTGCACTATGCTTGTTTTGAAAATGATTTGTTTGGTACTCCGCATGTACATTACCCAAACCCTGTGGTGTAAACCATTCAACACAAAACTTTAACAAAATTGCTCAATGATGCGGGACATGTTTACTGTGCATGTGCTGAGCATGCGAGCATGAAGCGTGTCATGGTTCTGCCCCATCTTGTCTTGCTTTTCTTGATCTTGTGGCAGAGCGATGACAGAACCTCTTGTTTTATGTGGAGAGACAGTTTTGGCCTTCCATATACTCCCTCTCTCCGGTGTGGCGTCTCTGTTCCCGCCCTTTCGTCTCGTTATTGCTTGTTAATTAGTTCATGTCCCGCACCTGTCCCCTTGATTTAGTCCCCTTTATATAGTCCTCTTGTTTCATTGTCCTGTGCTGGTTCATTGTACTGTTGCGTGTGTGTCCTGTTTGGTTTAGTTTAGTTTAGTTTAGTTTAGTTTAGTTTAGTTTAGTTTAGTTTAGTTTAGTTTAGTTAAATGTTTATCTTTAGTCTTGTTTAAGCATAGTTAGTCTAGTCATGTTTTATACCCTTGTGTTTTATTGTGTTACCCCCACGTGGGTCTTTGTTTTGTATTTTGTTGTTATTTATTAAAGTCTGTCTTGTTAACCCCTTACCTGCTGTCTGCACTTGGGTCCTCTGTCCTTGTCTACGTGTCTCACCATCCCCCCCAACAACCCCCCCCCACCCAAGAGCTCTGACAGAAGCCAATCAGTAGGCAGCCAATGAGGACACAGGATCCAATGATGCATCTAATAATCTGTTTGACATCTTTGATATTTTTGATATCTCATAGCTCAAATGGTGTTTAAGAGTAATAAATCAATAAATCATACATAAATCTGTTTAATTAAAATAAATCAGGGGTCAGTATTTTTATAGGACTAAGCATTGTACATCAGACATAACTGTGAGTAATTTACAGTTGGTTTATTTCCTTTAGTTGAAGTGGTGTTGTGGAGTGCAATAAACGAGGAGACAAAAACGAAGATGTGTCGGGTCTGCTTACTCTCCACTTTAATATAACTCTCACACCGAACAGCGAGTCAAGTAAAACCACAGCACACACATCACAAAACAGGAACAACACAACTAACTCCTACCTCCCTTAAAGGTACAGTACCTTGGTGAATGTCTCCTCTCATATTACTTGTGGTTCGCCACAGTGTACAAGTTTAATGGATTTAAATGGGTTTCAGGACTGTCTAAAAAAATTCATGGTTCAGTACCCTATATAAAAACATCAGTTTAATAATCAGAAAAACAAGCCTTGTGCATCATAGGGAATAATGCTCTGAATATGTTACAGTTGGTTTGATACCTTTATCTCAAATGCTGTTGTCGTTTAATGGATTTATGTAATTACATACATTAAACGTTGTACAATTATTATAAAATACATAAAATGCTAATTCCAAACAACGAAAACTTGTGCAATAACAGGAATGTTTTTCTGAACATTTTAGTACTGGTTTTATATATTAATGTCACGTAGTTAAATTGTTTAATCAATTTTCATGGTTAATTTATATATCGTTTTTTTCTAGAAATTAAGCCTTGTGCAACGTAAAGGGCATATATTTATGTCTATCTGAATTAGTTTGGGCTCAAAACATAACAGGCACAAAGAGCTTAATTGGGATTGTGGTAATGCGATCTAGCTATGGTTGCGGAAATGGTACGGTCCATGGGTATAAAAGTAGACATGACCGGTATAACTAGGTGGGATTTAGAAAAGGGAGAAATACGATGGATTCAATAGTATGTCTGGAAGCTGAAATTAGAAAAGCTCAAGTTAATAAAGAAGTGCTTGTGGGAGTCTTTTTTGATGTAGAAAAAGCTTGTGATATGTTGTGGAAAGAGGGGCTTTTATTGAAATTGGAAAGCTTGAGAATTGACGGAAAAATGTATAACTGGATTCTGAGTTTCTTGTTTGGAAGAACAATTCAAGTAAGAGAGGGACTACATTTTCTCAGATTCTTCCAATTGATAATGGAACTCCCCAGGGAAGTGAGCAGTTGTATTCTTTTTAATTTAATGATTAATGACATCTATAGGAAGATCATTATATGCGGATGATGGAGCACTATGGAAAAGGGGGTGAAATGTTCTATTTGTAGAAAGTAAAATGCAAACAGCAGTGAATGAGGTGGAAAAATGGGCGAATAGTTGGGGTTTTCGTTTTTCTGTGGCAAAAACACAAGTAATATGTTTTTCGAAAAAGAAAAATAATCCAAGCTTGAATGTCAAAATGTATGGTTATCAGCTGGAGCAAGTTAATAAGTAAGATTTTTGGGCATGTAGATGGACTCTAAATTAAGTTTTAGAATACATATTCAGAAATTGATAGAAAAATGCAAAAAATGAATAAATGTATTAAGGTGCTTGTCAGGAGCTGAGTGGGGGGCAAGCTGTCAGTCATTGAAAATAATTTATTATGCTGTGATTAGATCAAACATAGACTATGGTTGTGTAGTATACAGTTCTGCGAACAAAACATTATTTAAAAAGATAGAGGTAATACAAAATCAAGCTTTGCGCATTTGCTGTGGTGCATTTAGATCCTCTTTGAAATGGGAGATTGCCCATTTCAAAGATTTTAGATTGCCAGTTGAAATGGGAGAATTGCCTCTAGAATAACATAGGTCCCAACTGGTATGGTGTAAAGGGACATTTGGAAAACCATCCAGTCAGAGTAATTTTGAAAAATTGTTGGGAATATGAATATAAAGAAATAACAAGCTTTGGCTGGATAGTAAGGAAGGAGGAAAACAGCTTGGAGTTGAAAGACTATGAAATTGCTCCATCTGTTGCTATACCAGCAATTCCCCCCTGGTATTGTTAGGAAACGGGTCAAGGCAATCAAGAGTACATGAAATATTATTTAAATACCTGAAAAACACAGGAACAATAGATAGAATATAGGAATTAAAATACCTTTTTATTTTTTTCCTTCCAAATCAAAGTACTCTCCACACTCTCCACACAGTAGGTGGCGGTAATGCACCTTTTCGTTCGGTTTGCCAAACCGCCATAAAACACCAAAAGAAGAAGAAAGCTAACTAGGGCTGTGGGCCAATTCGGGGTTGCGTGCTTTGAAGGCTGCATTTTAAGACCGATTGCGTTACAGCAGCGAGACTTGAGGCTGGTAAGGCTGTCCCGATTCAAAGGTTGCTTCAAAAGCAGCCCCAAAATGCGACCTTACTTCCGTGGGTTTTTAAGGATAGAACTTCACAGCTTTGGCTATCCCGAGATTCATTGCGCGCCTTTAACGGCTTGACAGGTTTAAATAATCATTAAAAACTTTAGTTAAATAAAAGTATGTAATTCACAAAAACGGTCCATTTCAGTGTTTTAATATTATATATGATGTTGTTCATTAACATCATTGGTGCATTATTGTGTTTTAAATTGGTAATATTGGTTAATTTAATATACTGTTGGGCTGTTTTAATCTACATAAACGTGTCATATTCTCTAAAATAAAATATCATTTTTCTGGCTCCATATTTGTTAAAAAAAGTCAGAAACGTCACTGCGGTGTCCTGCTGCTGTCGCCACGCAACATGAGCAGCAGGTGACGCAATTAGGAAATCCTCCGCGAGGCGAGACCGTCTCATTTCAGTTCCGTTCTTGGACTTCTTGTGGCTACGTGCTTTGAAAAACAAGTCCTCGTTTTGACAGTAGCAAGTGTTTAGTACAAGGAAGGTTTGACAGAAATTTGGTTTTCCTTGATCGCTGTTTAGGTACGTTAAGCGTTTTTCACGTTAAGCGTTTTAGAATGTCCCTCAAGTATCTGTTTCTTGGCTGGTCGCTTATATGGCGACTCAGTGCTACCAATAGCTTATGGGCACCGGCAGTGTGAGTTGCCGTAAGGGATATAATCTGATTTCCCTTGGTAGCAAATGATACGTGTTATTGACTCTTTAATGTGAAGTTTTTGTATGTTTGTTTCTTTTTTTTTTCCAGAATTGGGGAACCAGTCGTGGCTGAGATCCTGTGTTTGTGGTGCCGTGGTTGTTGGTTTGCAGCGTTCACAACGGGGAGGCGTTTTAGTGTGCTGTGATGTGAGCAAGCACAAGTGATTGCTGAGATAGACGGAACGACTTACCCAGTTCTGAGTTGGAGAACGTGTGTGCTTGTGAGTGTGTGTGTGGTATTTTAGAGTGATGTATTTTCTTGGTTTTAATGATTTATATTAAAGACTAGTCTGTATTTTATATTACGTGTTTTGAATAAATTGTTTGCCATCTTCCCCTGCTGTCTGCTACCTGTCTCAGCCACTAACGAACATGTGTGCTTTTGGTGCTTGTGTACTTGGTTTGGGTCCCCGGCCCATATCCGGGTGGCGTCGGCTCTCTCTTTGCTTCCTCTTTCTTTCTCTTTCTCTCTCTCTCTCTCTCTCTCTCTCTCTCTCTCTCTCTCTCTCTCTCTCTCTCTCTCTCTCTCACGCACGCACCGCGCACGTCACAGTATGAAACCGAATGTCTAATGAATGTCCAATGTCAAACTAACTTTACCGCGGCGTTTTACTGTATGTTCGCTTACAGAGCTTTCTGCTGCTTGCAAACAGACTATTTATCAGGACTATTTCTAAATCTGGAAACATCGTATTACCATTCACTTGCCGCTCTGATTCCACTCGCAACCCGCAAAACAATGCAGGCTCACTCTTGCTCAAATCCAAGGTAAATTACCAACGCTATCATTTCTTACACGTGTTTTAATACATTGTAATCGGCTAAAGCACATGCGCATGGTTTGGTACCCTGGTGCGCACCTGAGTTTGTGTGACAGCTTTTACATTAGCGGCTTTTCATGCAAACCGTGCTCCGTTCCGAACTAAACTGCAAGCGTGAAAGCCACCTGAGGGGGCCTCACCCAAAGAGCAGCCTAGGGGCCCCTGACCACCTTAATCCGCCCCTGCGAACGCGGCACTAAGGTCAAGCAGGACTACTTTTGTCTGGGCTTGTCAGTATTTGCTGATGTTAAATTATTTATCATTGTGTGAGTCTGCATGTACAGATGTGAAGTAAAGATGCAAGCTGATCTCAAATCTAACCATATGCAAGTTAAATGAAGATATTATAAAATAGAAATAATATTTAATTTTATGTGTATAAAATAGAAAAATAAATGCTTTATTGCTACATATTAACAGTTATAGTGGAAAAACTGACAGTTGTTACCGGTTCTTCATGTGAATGCAGAACCGTTTTGTTTTCAGTTGTTTCTGGAAGTTGAATGCTGTTCAACCAGTTTCAGTCGTTTTGTGTTCGAAAAACTCAACCCCATTCTGGAAAGATTCACAAACATCTTAGATCTTCTCTTTAACAGAGGTGCTGAAGCGATATCATCATTATTCAGGGTAAGTTATAAAATAAGAGCATACGTTGACTTAATATAAATGTGTTCATCATTATTCTGTGTTTAACCTTCTGCACTGACAATTCAATTCCTATTTATTTCTAAAGTGCTTTTCACATTTTTGCATTGTTGCCAAGCAGGTTTACAGTAAATACCTATTAACACATATAATAGTAACAACACAAAAACATGAACTAGAGAAAAACAGAGAAGAGTCCTTCGTAGAGTTAAAGTAAACAACATAATTGAGAGCACTTGATAATTTACTTAAGATGAAATCTTGACTTAGTTTATAGGCTACTGTTAAAAATTGTTTGTTCATTCAGTTTATTTTATATGGTATATTGTAACGTTAACTGTAATATATATTAAATAAATAATAAATAAAAGGTTAAGACAAAGCTGTATGTAGTAAAAAACAGTTTCATTTGTTTTTTGTTTAAAAGATAAACACCCACATTCCTCAAACATTCAAAAACATGTTTAACATGAGTGCAGAAGAGATATTATCAGTAAGAGCCATTCATATTATAGGTGATAATGAAACAACAACTATAAAGATACAGTTTTAAAAATCATTTTGAATTAAGGAAAATAGAAAATTTCACACCACAAGTACTGTATACCAATAATGATACAAGGAACGATATCAGTGGGATCAGTCATTGAGTGATTTTTTCCATCTGAAGAACAATGAAAGATTATGCTGCAGATGATCGTATTCCTGAATGTTGTTCGGCTTTGTAATGTCCTCTTTCACAATGTCGACTACTGTATGCAAAACATGAGGCTCTGCCGTGATTCTGCCTCATCTTGTCTTGTCTTTCTTGATACAGTGGCAGAACAATAGGTCACTATCGTAACCCCAGTTCTCTGAAACATCGAGTGGAGAGATCCACCTATGGGAAGGGCATCCGTACCTGATCTCTGTAGAAGCATCCAATTGCACCAAGTTTGGCTAGACAGACAGGAGCGCGAGCCCTATGCCAGGTGAGGACCCGCCCCCTCACCTAATGCATAAAAGCTACTGCACGCGCTACCTTTCCTCAGTGAGCATATTCGCTTCTCGTGCAGCAAGCGGGGCAAACTTGGTGGATCTCTCCACTCGATGTTTCAGAGAACCAGGGTTACGATAGTAACCTATTGTTCTCTATCATAATCTCGTTTCGAGATCCACCTATGGGAGAACTGGACAGCTCCCCGGTTGCCCAATACACTCAACAAAGGTCCGCAAGCCAGAAGGCGGTCACCCGTGTGGGCGGTGCCAAACACGTCACAAAAAAGCGACCCAGATATATAGAGAGGGAGCTAGATAACAGTTTTACAGGTGACATGCGATAGCATGCACACATAAGTGATGCTGGCAATGCACATAGGAAAAATGTGAGATGCCAAGCGAAAGCCGGTATGTGTAACAAGTGAGATGCTGGTGACTTAAGAGCGCTTAGCCTGACCCACCAAGCTATAACCGGGGTTAAAGAAGGTTATGATGAACCCACCCCTAATACAGAATGAGCTACCGGGGTCCTGGTAACATCCAGCCGGTAGTATCTGACAAACGAATGAGGAGAAGTCCAACTAGCTGCGGCACAGATGTCCTGTAGCGAAACTCCCCTGAACAGAGCCCACGAAGCAGCCATACCTCTGGTAGAGTGAGCTCTGAGGCCCCCTGGGGGCTGCACTCCCATGGATTCATAAGCCATAGATATTGCTTCCACAAGCCAATGAGAGAGGCGTTGTTTGGAAATGGGATTCCCTGTGTGAGGGGGAGCCCAGGAAATGAAGAGCTGATCGCTCTTTCTAAAGGTCTTAGTCCTGTCCATATAAACCCGCAGGGCACGCACAGGACACAAAGCATGTAACCTCTCATCCTCTGCAGAGGAAAAAGGAGGTGGGTGAAAGGCGGACAGCTCTATCACCTCACACGTCACTGCTGGGAAGCATTTAGGCATAAAGGCCGGGTTAGGCCTAAGAAAAACTCTATTTCCATCTAAATAAAATTTTGTGCACGAGGGATGAACAGAGAGTGCATGCAAAACACTGACTCATTTAGCAGAGGTCAGAGCCAGAAGCAATGCTGTTTTGAAAGATAGATGTTTCAGCGAAACGTCTCCCAAAGGTTCAAAGGGCAGACGAGACAGAGACTCCAGCACCATGGAGAGGTCCCACTCTGGCACAGTTTTAGCAGGTGTGGGAAGAAAGCGCCGTGCGCTCTTCATAAACCTGCGAAGGAGAGGGTGTTGCCCTACAGATGTGCCATCGAACCCGACATGGCACACAGCGATAGCAGCTAAATAGACCTTAATAGTGGAAAAGGATCTACCTTTATTTATTAAGTCCTGCAAAAAGCACAAAATATCAGCAACGGAGCACTGATATGATATCAACCTGCGCCCATCACACCACTCCTCAAACATGTGCCAATTACAGTCATACAGAGACCGCGTAGAAGCGGCTCTAGCATTCTGAATAGTGGTGATAACACGAGCAGGAAGCCCAAATGTGTTTAAGTTCGCCCTCTCACGGGCCAGGCCCAGAGAGCCACCCTGTCCGGGTGGTGGTGGTAAATTTCTCTGTTCGCCTGGGACAAGGAGGTCCGTGCGTAATGGGAGGGGCCATGGCTGGGCATACAACAGAGGAGAAATCTCCGCCATCCATGGTGCTTTGGGCCACCTGGGTGCTATCAGGATAAGAGACAAGTTCTGACCCCTCACCCTGGCCTGGATAGGCAGAATCAGGCAGAGAGGAGGGAACGCATAGAGCAGCACTCGTGGCCACAGGTGGGCCAGCGCGTCCACGCCGAGGGGTGTGTCCTCGTCCCGTAGCGAGAAAAACATAGGACAATGGGCGTTTTCATGTGAGGCGAAGAGATCTGCGGCCGCCTGGCCGTATCTCTGCCACAGAAGGCCCACTACCTGAGGGTGGAGACGCCAATCTCCATAGAGAGGATTCCGAGAAGCCGAGAGAGGTGATGTGAACGATCACACGGCGTGTGTCTTCCATCACTTCCTCCGCGGAATTGGCTATGATCAGCCAATCGTCTATATACGTGAGGATTCTTAGACCCACTATTCTGAGTGGCGCCAGCCCCGCCTCCGCACACAGACAGAACACTCTCGGGCTCAGCGAGAGCACGAAGGGTAGAACTGTGAACTCGTAACACACGCCCTGGTAGGCGAAACGAAGAAATTTCCTGTGCGGAGAATATATGCTTATATGGAAAAAAGCATCTTTCAGATCGACTGATGTGAACCAATCGTTCTGATGAATTGAACGAGAGAGAGTGCCGTGCGTCAACATTCTGAAATTGTATGTCCTTAAGTGTTTGTTCAACACTCTGAGATCCAGCATAGGACGAAGGGAGCCGTCCTTTTTCGGGANACGGCAGAATGAATATGGCGTAAACGCTGTTATGTGAAAATATTTTCCCTTGCCTGGGCCCCAAGCGTGCATGGGCCCCTGGGCCTGTGCCCATAATGCCTATTGGATAATTCGGCCCTGGCTGCCCACTGCTCCGGGTGTACATGTGTTCACCACTTGCTGTGCGTGTGTTCACTACTCTCTGGATGGGTTAAATGCGGAGGTCACATTTCGGGTATGGGTCACCATACCTGACAAATAGGTCACTTTCACTTTTTTCACTTTCTCTTCTCACATGGAAGAGAGCTCCGCTCACGTTCTGAAAGACGAGATTTCCTCCGTTCTCGCGAAGGGGGCGGTACGGGTGATACCCTCGCATCTGTACAACCAGGGGTTTTATTCTCATTATTTCCTAGTCCCGATAAAGGACGGCTACCTTCGTCCTATTCTGGACCTCAGAGTGTTGAACAAACGTTTAAGGACATACAATTTCAGAATGTTGATGCACGGCACTCTCTCTCGTTCAATTCATCAAAACGACTGGTTCACATCAGTCGATCTGAAAGATGCTTTTTTCCACATAAGCATATATCCTCCGCACAGGAAATTTCTTCGTTTCGCTTACCAGGGCGTGTGTTACTAATTCACAGTTCTGCCCTTCGGACTCGCTCTGAGCCCAAGAGTGTTCTGTCTATGTGCGGAGGCGGGGCTGGCTCCGCTCAGAATAGCGGGTCTAAGAATCCTCACATATATAGACGATTGGCTGATCATAGCCGATTCCAGGGAGAAAATGATGGAAGACACACGCTGTGCGATCGCTCACATCACCTCTCTCGGCTTCAGAGTGAACGAGAGCAAGAGTAACTTCTCTCTGAGCCATATCACTGTTTTTCTGGGTCTGGAGCTGAATTCAGTGACAATGCATGATCATTTATCGCGGGAGCGCATCCTCTCCTTCATGAATTCTCTCTCACAATTCAAGGAAGGAGCGCGGGTGCAGTATCGCGCGTGTCTCAGATTACAGGGTATTATGGCATCGGCAATTCAAGTTTTGCCTCTGGGTCTTCTGAGAATGACGGCTTATATGAAGTGGGTCCTTTCACTGCACCTCAGCCCCTTGCACGATCTCAGTCGCACCGTAACAGTGACACCCCCTTGCTTAACAGCGCTGCGCCACTGGAGGAAGGCGGAATTTTTCGCTCATGGAACTCCTCTAGGAGCGATCATGTTGTGGAAAGTGGTTACGACGGTTGCGTCCTTAACAGGATGGGGAGCCACACAAGAGGGCAGAACAGTGAATGGCATGTGGCCAAAGACTCTTCACTTGGAGCTATTTGGAGCTCCTCTCTGTGTGGAAGGCTCAGAGACATTTTTGCCCCGCCTGCAGGGACATCATGTGCTGATACGCTAAGATAACATCTGTCTTTTTTAATTACTGTCCTGTAATTTTCTGTCCGTACGAGCCACCCATGTTCCGGGCGTTCTGAACAGGGGAGCAGACCTTCTATCGAGGGGGAATCCACTCTAAAGAGATTGGCGTCTCCACCCTCAGGTAGTGGGCCTCCTGTGGCAGAGATACGGCCAGCAGGCCGACGATCGCTTCGCCTCGCACGAAAACGCCCATTGTCAAATGTTCTTCTCGCTACGGGACGAGGACGCACCCCTCGGCGTGGACGACTGGCCCACTCGTGGCCACAAGTGCTGCTCTATGCATTCCCTCCTCTCTGCCTGATACTGCCTACCCTGGCCAGGGTGAGAGATCAGAACTTGTCTCTTACCCTGATAGCACCCAGGTGGCCCAAAGCACCATGGATGGTGGAGATTTCTCCTCTGCTGTATGCTCAGCCATGGCCCCTCCTGTTACGCACGGACCTCACGGACCTCTTGTCCCAGGCGAACGGGGAAATCTACCACCCCCACCCGGACAGGGTGACTCTCTGGGCCTGGCCCGTAAGAGGGCAAATTTAAACACTAGTTGGACTTCTCCTCATTCGTTTGTCAGATACTAGCGGCTGGATGTTACCAGGACCCCGGTAGCTCATTCTGTTTTAGGGGTGGGCTCATCATAGCCTTCCTTAACCCCTTTTAAGCTTGGTAGGTCGATCTTAGCATACTTACGTCACTAAGCATCTCGCCTGTTACATATACCAGCTTTCTCCTGGCACCTTACATGTTTTCCATGTGCACTGCCAGGATCACTTATATGTGCATGCTATCTCATGTCACCCGTAAATCTGTTACTTAGCTCCCTCTCTATGTGTCGGAGTTGCTCTTTGTGACGAGTCTGGCACCGCCCATTCGGGTGACCGTCCTCTGGTTTGCGGACCCTTGTTGAGTGTATTGGGCAACCAGGGAGCTGTCCAGTTCTCCCATAGGTGGATCTCGAAACGAGATGATGATAGAGAACAATAGGTTACTGTCGTAACCCCGGTTCTCTGAAACATTGAGTGGAGAGATCTACCAAGTTTGCTCCGCTTGCTGCAGGAGAAGTGAATATGCTCACTGAGGAAAGGTAGCGCGTGCAGTAGCTTTTATGCATTAGGTGAGGGGGCGGGTCCTCACCTTGCATAGGGCTCGCGCTCCTGTCTGTCTAGCCAGACTTGGTGCAATTGGATGCTCCTACAGAGGTCAGGTACGGATGCCCTTCCCATAGGTGGATCTCTCCACTCGATGTTTCAGAGAACCACGGTTACGACAGTAACCTATTGTTTTGTTATGGACATAGTTAGGACTGATGACGAGAATATAAAGAGAAATGATTGTGCGAGAGCTTATGGCTGAATTTTCAGACTTTGACATTCGATGATTATGCACAGTATTTAAGGAAAATATATTTAGTGTTTATTTACACTGTGTTCTGCAGTTATCATATTTGATGCTGTCCCTATTCAGTTGGATCATCTCCTCATCATGCGCTCATAGTGTGATGGTGAGACAGCGCTGATTAAATATTTAGATAGAATTTTTATTTAAGATTTGAGTTGGATTTTACAAGAAGGTGCATGAAACAATTATCGCTCAATACAAGCGCAAATAACTGAGCAGATTTAATCTTCATGATAATGTGGATCTTTAACGGATACGAGGTCAAATTAAATGTGTGTGAGGCATTAATGCTTATAATCGTTTTTATCAATCTTAGTTTCTGCAATCTAAGTTCACTAACTCACCATTTGTGTCGCCCCTTGTCTCCAGAATGTGCGTACGCATGGGTCAGAGTTTGCGTGCAGGTGCGTAAATTTTTCCGTCAAGTTTGTTTTTATAAATCCCATCTTTTGTGTGGGAAGTGGCGTACGCCTCTTTCAGGGCATGTTTTGTGCGTACGCAACGGTTATAAATGAGGCCCCAGTCAACCACTCGCATCACACTAACGCGAAATTAAGGCTTTAATGTAAATGTTTACACTGTCTGGATCATCCCCTATCTCCAATCTAGTGCATTATGCTTCATTGATGAATTTCATCAGCAAAAAAAGTTCGTTTTGATTTCACTGGGTCTTTAACAAAGATTTGTACCATAGTCAGTTTGAATACTGGATTCTGATTGGGTGGAAGGTGTGCATTAAAAGTTAGTTCCAGTCAGTTTGATCAATGTTTGAAATTAATTTACGAAAATAACTGTAATTTTCACCTGTCTGATCAAAACTTGCACTGTAAACATCAATATCAGCTTTAAGTTGGCAAATGAGTCTGACTATGGTATAAGCAGGATAATCCACGAATAGCCAAGCATTAAAGGATTTTAAATGAACTTCGCGGAGGTTCCACTTCGTGTCAGGTGGTTCTTGGCCTCCTGGAGGATTTTAATGCATGGATTATCCTTTACTTATACTTGCTACATACTTAATGTCGACAATAAACTTACTATACTTTGAGAATAAAGTCATTGTGTTTCGAGAAGAAAACTCTAAAATTTAGAGAAAAAAGTTGAAATAAAATATCGAGAATAAACATTTATCCTATATCAGGGTCATGTTCATTGCGTATTACTGAATGAGGACATGGCAGAGTTGTATCACTTAGTCAAGCTATACTTTAGGCTTTCCTTCAGTAACAAAGAAATACTATCAGCGGCTGGGTCTCTTTAGAAGAATTTAACACGTTTTTAACACGACTTTATTCTCAAAGAGTTTTTTCTCGAAATTTAACGAGTTTTTTCTCGAAACACAACGACTTTATTCTCAAAGTATAGTGAGTTCATTGTCGACATTTTATTTCGAGTTTTTTTTCTCGAAATTGAATGAATTTTTTCTCGACACACAACGACTTTATTCTCGAAATTTATTGAGTTTATTCTCAACATTTAATTTCTACTTTTTTCCTCGAAAAACTGCGGGTTTAATTTCGCATTATAATGACTTTAATCTCAAAACGGTTTTATATATTTTTTTATTGCTTGGCCCTAATACTCTTCCGTACTATAATGTTTTTAAAGCACACTCTAAAAAAATGGTGCTATATAGCACGAAAAGTGGTTCTTGGCTTGGAACCACTTTATATGGAACCATAGTGCTTCTTTAAAGGTTCTTCAGCAGTTCTTTAGGAAGACTGAGGTGCTATATGTAGCATCGCTTTCAAATAAAAACCTGTTAATATCTGTTGTCCCGTGCCTTTAACATTTAGTTATTTGTTTTATCTGTTCTTTTTTTTCCCTTCTTTATTTTCTTGGAGTGTTGTTTTAGATTGCGTAAAGCACTGTGGTCAACTTTTGTTGTGTTTATGTGCGCTATATAAACAATAAACTGAAACTGAAACTGTTAAGCCCATGTATGCTGAAAAAACTTTAGAAGAACGACTGAAGCACCAAGATATGGTGCTTTATAGGCTCCCATATGATTACAGGCCAAGAGCCACTTTTAGTGCATATTTGGGCCATTCTACAGAATTGGTGCAAAGTCAAAGTCAGTTGGAAACATCTTGAAAAAAATTGTTTTATATGCAAATTGTATCATATCAAAGGTAAACATCTTAGTTGATAATTTAATATACTTTATTTTTGACAAAACATCCCATGTTTCGGTCATGACATACACATTTTCAGCCGTGTTGGTAATGTTTTTGTAGTAACCACAACATTTTATATGCACAGCTGAATTATCAGACACAAATAACTTATGTTGCACATACGCAGCCAGCACATATACCAAAGCTTTTTAAACATGAGCTTTAAATAACAATGTTACTATTTCTTTTCTCAAGTTGCCTGAGGCTAACAGACAGCCGTCTAACACGCTCACAAATATCAAATAATGGATTAGAGGTCACACTCAGAAAACAACACTCAGTCTTAACCAAGGAAGTGTGTGCGTTTGTGTGTTTTGGACAGAGAATGAACTACAACGCTTTCAGTTGATGTTTACTATAAGAGCATATTTCTTTTTAGTGGTCACTTATGTCCAGCCCGGTGATGATGGGCACTTTCCAGAACAACAATAGCCATCCCAGAGCATAGCGCTCTTTAACTGAATATTTAGATGAATAAATATTAACTTGATGTTTCCATTCAGCCGCATGCTTGAATGATGGACAGTTATATGGATGGAAGAATATTCCCAAAAGTTTGACCACATACTGGAAACTATTACAGCTCTGTGTGTCAACCGATTTAAATATTTGTTTTTTCAATATTATTATTGTACATAGAATCCATTGGGTGTGTTGTTAAGTGCATACAGTTTTGCTTTATTATTTGTGTGTGTCAATAAACTGAATGTTATTTATGTATCTTGCTACAAACATCTCAATTGTTTCTCTTAAGTGAACTCATTTAAAGTGAAATTCCTTTCAAACTTCAGCTTCACCATGACAGTAGTTGACCTGAAGGAGTCCACTCAAAATACTATAGTAACCACAAAGTATCACCCCAGCAACCACCCCCAACGACTTTACATAGTGGGGTAGACAGTGAATGGTCAATACCGCTCTGGTTCCTNTCTAAATCAAGCGTCAAATGATTTTACCGCTTGTAGCCACTAGGGTGGCCCCAATCTTGTGGGCCCTATGCATTTGCGTGGTTTGCGTAGTGGTTAACAACGCTACTGATGATAGGGCGCTATAACTGTTGTCTCAGACAGATTTGACTAAGACATCCTTAATGTTTTGGTCACCAATATTTAGGTGCTGTGATGCTGAATATGTGAACTATCCCTTGAACTCAATTAAAACTAAAAGATGATGATCTGATAATCCCACAAATTTCACCCTATCAGTTTGTGATTTCAGTTGATTCAGAATGATTTTTCTAAGATAACAGGTCCAGTGACTGTAAAACTCTTCACACTTAACCTGACCACTCACTGTCTGTCTCTCAGTATCAGACTCATTACTGATCTCATCTCAGCATCATTTCAGAATGTAAACATCATCTGACCTCCAGTAACTGTCTGAGATGTTTTTCTTCTCGTCCTGCAGAAGTGAGTCAGTGCTGGATGATGGCGTCTGTTCAAAAGCTCCTCGTAGACTCACTGGATGATTTAGATGAAGCTCAGCTGAAAAGGTTTCAGTGGCACCTGAAAACTGATCATAAGTTTCCAACTTCTGGACTGGAGAAAGCAGATGTCTTAGATACAGCAGATAAGATGGTGGAGCGTGAGAAACAAGAAGGAGCTGTGAAGATCACACTGGACATCCTGAGGAAGATGAACCAGAACCAGCTGGCTGAAGAACTAGAGAACAAATTCAAAGAAGGTAAAAAAAGAGTTTCATCTGATGTTAAAGTTCACATGTCTATTATTCTTCATTTGACAGTAAAGCTGTCTATTGTTATTAAAGCGAGTTCAGCAACAGTCTGAAGAACATCTTAAAACGGAAATATGAGCGGTTATTGATTGGTAATGTAGAGACTATACAGTATCTGTCTGAATAATGTTTAAACTGATCTCTACATGCTGAAGAATGAATCTGATGGAGCAGAACAAATTTTTTCCGTCCTATCTTCAGTCCACACAACCATTTTCCCTCAGATCACATTCAGTAAAGATAAACAACCATCAGGTGGCCCAGATCTGGATTAAAGACACACGAGAGCCACAAATGGCCCAAATCTCAGCCAAAATTGGTAATTAACCCAAAACATTTCCCAATTGTTTCATGTCAGTCAGCATGACTTTCAATCTAACGTATTTTAATACATTTACATTTAGTCATTTAGCAGACGCTTTTATCCAAAGCGACTTACAGAATATGCGGTATCTTCATATGTACAGTATATATATATATCAATGCAATCTGATGGGAATGAGGTAAGGTGTTGGTTATCCACCTCTTAAATATTTAAAGACTTCTTCTGATATCAGGTTATAAATATTCATACACACGCAGTCTTGTGTATTAAAAGTCGTGCTGACTGACACGAAAAAAGGGGGAAATTCATGTCCATGAACACAAATCAATAGATTCCAAATTCCGTGCCAATTCCACGAGCTGCCTTGAGACTGGATTGGAATAAGTACACGAATAAGTTCTCTTTAAATTAATTTTCTGTTCAGCAACTAGAGTGAATGACTCGGAACTCTTGATAAGAAAATGTTGCCATTCTTAAGTTAACATTTTCTCAGTTGAGTTTGGTTTCATTTATCATAACAAATGCAATTTTTCAAACATCAGACTACAATGGTTAAAAGTAAACTAACATATAAAGTCATAGGCCATGTGCGCAATCAAGGAAAAAAGGTTTAAAACTGTACCTTTTCTTTTGCTGGGATGGTACCCTAGGGTTTTCTTTTGTACCTTTACAGGTATACAAAACTTAATATAATGTTGTACCTTTATAGGGTACATGTACTCTAAAGATCTATTGTGTACATTTAAAGGTACAGTTAAATGTGTTGTACCCCCAATATGATTGCTTTTTAAATATTGGTGACTTTAACATACATGTGTGCTGTGAATCCAAACCTCTGGTTAAAGATTTTCCCAGTGATCTCAGTGTAGAAGAATTCACTGACTTATTTGTCTGTACTTGTACTGAGATTTTGGACTCTGTTGCTCCTTTGAGGAAAACGTCCTGAAGCTCTGCCAGAAGAACCCTGGTTGAATGACACTACCCGCTCTCTCAGACATGCCTGCAGAGTAGCTGAGAGAAAGTGGAAAAGGGATAAACTACAAATCTTGTTCAAAATGATGCAGGACACATTATGTAAATTCCAGAAAGCAGTTAAATTAACTCTTTCCCCGCCAGCCTTTTAAAAAAAAGTTGCCAGCCAGCGCCAGCGTTTTTTAACATTTTCACAAAATGTTGATGGCTCACAGTACATTTTATGTAATTAATTTATGGACAAACAATATATCAAATGAAAGAACAGAGTCTCTGCTTGTAAACAAAAGAAACCGTATTCTTCTATCTTCATTTGTTCTTCTTTATCACCCCTTAGACGTGAATAGGTTTCTTCAAATATGCATCACTTTGATTAAACAGCTGAGATAATTAAAATGTTTTGGTCAAAGACTTCACCCAGATTACACTCAGAACAATCATTAAAAACAGATCAAATATATACATTCTAGGTTCAGAGATTATGTACTTTTTCCAAGGGTGTGTAACAGCGCCACCAGCTGTACAACAGTACAAACACCGATTGCCGTAATAACTCGTCTTTGGCGGGGAACGTTTTTTTTTAAATGATGAGATAACTCGTCTATGGCGGGGAAAGAGTTAAACTAAAACTACAACACCTTTTCCCGAAGTTGTAGCCAGTAACAGCCAGCGGCCTCAGGTTCTTTTTAATGTTTTTAACACTCTTGTTAACCCACGTGATTCAGATTGTATTCTGCCATCTTTCATATTATGTGAAAACTTTCTGAAATATTTTGTGGACAAAATTGCTCGTCTTAGTTTTCCACCCATCACGGTTATCAGTGACTCCCCTGATTTCTCCTTTTGCTCAGCTGTCTTTCAGTAGTTTAAGCCGGTTGCATTCTCCCATCTCTCTGACATAGTTAAACAGCTACGTCCTGCAAACTGCTCCCTTGACTTTATTCCTGCACTCTTGGCTAAAGATGTCTTTGACACTGTTGGGCAAAGCGTTGTATCTTTGGTTAATACATCTCTCAGCTCAGGTTGTTTACCAGCTGTTTTTAAACATGCCATTGTGCAACCACTTCTAAAAAAGAATAACTTGGATCCTTCCATTTTGTCTAATTTTAGACCTATATTTAAACTCCCCTTTTTATCGAAAGTCTTGGAGAGAGTTGTTTTTAATCAACTTCAATTATTTACAGATGAATTTAGTATTTATGAAAAATTTCAGTCTAGTTTTGAGCCCTGTCAACAGTACAGAAACTGCTCTTTTAAGAGTTTCTGGACTCTGGTTACTCTGCTGTTTTAGTCCTTTTGGATTTGACTGCGGCCTTTGATACGGTCAACCACTCTATTCTTTTATCTAGACTTGAACACAGTGTCGACATTAAGGGCGTAGCCCTTAAATGGTTTCAATCATATTTGTCAGACAGGAGTTTTTCTGTTCACCTTGGTGAATTTTCATCATCTGCTGCCCCTCTACTTTGTGGCGTCCCCTAAGGGTCAATATTGGGCCCTATGTTGTTTTCTTTGTACAAACCCGATTCCAAAAAAGTTGGGACACTGTACAAATTGTGAATAAAAACAGAATGCAATGATGTGGAAGTTTCAAATTTCAATATTTTATTCAGAATACAACATAGATGACATATCAAATGTTTAAACTGAGAGAATGTATCATTTTAAGGGAAAAATAAGTTGATTTTAAATTTCATGGCATCAACACATCTCAAAAAAGTTGGGACAAGGCCATGTTTACCACTGTGTGGCATCCCCTCTTCTTTTT
>NC_079899.1:2113075-2115708 GCF_024868665.1 Triplophysa rosa | reverse complement strand
TATATATATATCAATGCAATCTGATGGGAATGAGGTAAGGTGTTGGTTATCCACCTCTTAAATATTTAAAGACTTCTTCTGATATCAGGTTATAAATATTCATACACACGCAGTCTTGTGTATTAAAAGTCGTGCTGACTGACACGAAAAAAGGGGGAAATTCATGTCCATGAACACAAATCAATAGATTCCAAATTCCGTGCCAATTCCACGAGCTGCCTTGAGACTGGATTGGAATAAGTACACGAATAAGTTCTCTTTAAATAAATTTTCTGTGCAGCAACTAGAGTGAATGACTCGGAACTCTTGATAAGAAAATGTTGCCATTCTTAAGTTAACATTTTCTCAGTTGAGTTTGGTTTCATTTATCATAACAAATGCAATCTTTCAAACATCAGACTACAATGGTTAAAAGTAAACTAACCTATAAAGTCATAGGCCATGTGCGCAATCAGGGAAAAAAGGTTTAAAACTGTACCTTTTCTTTTGCTGGGATGGTACCCTAGGGTTTTCTTTCGTACCTTTACAGGTATACAAAACATAATATAATGTTGTACCTTTATAGGGTACATGTACTCTAAAGATCTATTGTGTACATTTAAAGGTACAGTTAAATGTGTTGTACCCCCAATATGATTGCTTTTTAAATATTGGTGACTTTAACATACATGTGTGCTGTGAATCCAAACCTCTGGTTAAAGATTTTCCCAGTGATCTCAGTGTAGAAGAATTCACGGACTTATTTGACTGTACTTGTACTGAGATTTTGGACTCTGTTGCTCCTTTGAGGAAAAAATGTCCTAAAGCTCTGCCAGAAGAACCCTGGTTGAATGACACTACCCGCTCTCTCAGACATGCCTGCAGAGTAGCTGAGAGAAAGTGGAAAAGGGATAAACTACAAATCTTGTTCGAAATGATGCAGGACACATTATGTAAATTCCAGAAAGCAGTTAAATTAACTCTTTCCCCGCCAGTCTTTTAAAAAAAGTTGCCAGCGCCAGCGTTTTTTAACATTTTCACAAAATTTTGATGGCTCACAGTACATTTTATGTAATTAATTTATGGACAAACAATATATCAAATGAAAGAACAGAGTCTCTGCTTTTAAACAAAAGAAACCGTATTCTTCTATCTTCATTTGTTCTTTTTTATCACCCCTTAGATGTGGGTAGGTTTCTTCAAATATGCATCACTTTGATTAAACAGCTGAGATAATTAAAATGTTTTGGTCAAAGACTCCACCCAGATTACACTCAGAACAATCATTAAAAACAGATCAAATATATACATTCTAGGTTCAGAGATTCTGTACTTTTTCCAAGGGTGTGTAACAGCGCCACCTGCTGTACAACAGTACAAACACCGATTGCCGTAATAACTCGTCAATGGCGGGGAAAGAGTTAAACTAAAACTACAACTTTTTTTCCAGACCTTGTAGCCAGTAACAGCCAGCGGCCTCAGGTTCTTGTTAACCCACGTGATTCAGATTGTATTCTGCCATCTTTCATATTATGTGAAAACTTTCTGAAATATTTTGTAGACAAAATTGCTCGTCTTAGTTTTCCACCCATCACGGTTATCAGTGACTCCCCTGATTTCTCCTTTTGCTCAGCTGTCTTTCAGTAGTTTAAGCCGGTTGCATTCTCCCATCTCTCTGACATAGTTAAACAGCTACGTCCTGCAAACTGCCCCCTTGACAGTATTCCTGCACGCTTGGCTAAAGATGTCTTTGACACTGTTGGGCAAAGCGTTGTATCTTTGGTTAATACATCTCTCAGCTCAGGTTGTTTACCAGCTGTTTTTAAACATGCCATTGTGCAACCACTTCTAAAAAAGAATAACTTGGATCCTTCCATTTTGTCTAATTTTAGACCTATATTTAAACTCCCCTTTTTATCGAAAGTCTTGGAGAGAGTTGTTTTTAATCAACTTCAATTATTTACAGATGAATTTAGTATTTATGAAAAATTTCAGTCTAGTTTTGAGCCCTGTCAACAGTACAGAAACTGCTCTTTTAAGAGTTTCTGGACTCTGGTTACTCTGCTGTTTTAGTCCTTTTGGATTTGACTGCGGCCTTTGATACGGTCAACCACTCTATTCTTTTATCTAGACTTGAACACAGTGTCGACATTAAGGGCGTAGCCCTTAAATGGTTTCAATCATATTTGTCAGACAGGAGTTTTTCTGTTCACCTTGGTGAATTTTCATCATCTGCTGCCCCTCTACTTTGTGGCGTCCCCTAAGGGTCAATATTGGGCCCTATGTTGTTTTCTTTGTACAAACCCGATTCCAAAAAAGTTGGGACACTGTACAAATTGTGAATAAAAACAGAATGCAATGATGTGGAAGTTTCAAATTTCAATATTTTATTCAGAATACAACATAGATGACATATCAAATGTTTAAACTGAGAGAATGTATCATTTTAAGGGAAAAATAAGTTGATTTTAAATTTCATGGCATCAACACATCTCAAAAAAGTTGGGACAAGGCCATGTTTACCACTGTGTGGCATCCCCTCTTCTTTTTATAACAGTCTGCAAACGTCTGGGGACTGAGGAGACAAGTTGCTCAAGTTTAGGAATAGGAATGTTGTCCCATTCTTGTCTAATACAGGCTTCTAGTTGCTCGAC
>NC_079899.1:2034034-2108586 GCF_024868665.1 Triplophysa rosa | reverse complement strand
GAAAATGAAATAAGATACTGTATATATACCTTTTAAGGTAGAAATGGATTAAAGTAATCAAATAAAACATAACATTGCATATGTACAAATAAAATAAAGATGAATCATAATTGAAGTTACAGAAGCTATTGAGTCACAAGCAGTGAGTGATTTCCTTGACTTTTAACAGACAGCAGGAATATGCTGCTGTCACTTTAAGAGGTATGAAACCCATCCAGTACACTGATACTGTACACATGCGTTGTTTTTCGTCCGTTCACTTAAGACATAACCTACTATGTTTGTTAAGATACACAACAAGAGGGACATGTTGACTTACTTCGTGTGTGAATTTGTCCGTTTAAGCGCTTCAAAGACAACTCAATATTTGCGCCATGTCTGAGACTTATGCACGCTTCAGATCTTCTCACAGCGCGCAAGCGAGTTTTCTTGTGCATCATCTTGCACTTAAATGTTTAAATTGACAAGGCTTGAATGAGTGTAGTTTAAACAGCAACATGTGCTGTTCAGGTCTCACCTGCACTCGCACGCTCACAACACCCAGGTGATGACAGCATAAATGACTGGTCATATTACAGCAGACGTCAATTGAAATTTGTCTACGTTATTTGATTTGTTGTAGGTATTAAATGTGTATCCATCGACAAACATACATTAGCTGAACTTTGTCAGTCTGTTTTATGCATTATAATTTTTAACGAACCATATTATAAATGCGTCGTCAGATTTAAGATGAGCCGCGGTCCAAGCGCGTTGGACCGTGTGCCGAACCGTTGGTGGAGAACCATGCTGTTCAATTATTTACCGAGAACCGTTACACTCCTACTATGCGGCCAAGGACCCGACGGCCATTGAGCTGGCCCTACCACAGACCGCACAGCAGGCAGCACCATCACGGCCTCTGGACACGTCTCATGACAGAGAGGGTTGGTATCCTGTGTGATGGACCCGCCACTGACATTGGCATGGGAAGCTGGTATCCCAAGGCCTTCTGCAGTTGCCAACCCAGAGCCCATCCTCAAGATGGCCGCCAGTCCAGAGCCCGTCCTCGAGATGAATGCAGCCCAGAGCCTGTTCACAAGATGTCCACCATGCCAGAGCCTACAGCCATCATGGCCCCACACCGGTGGTCCCAAGTAGGGCTGTCACGATTATTAAATAATCGTCTCATCGCGATTGTTTGACCTCATCGCAATGGTTTCAGATCATTGCAATTATTGCACATCTCTATAGAAGACACCAGGGGGAGCTGTACTGCATCTGCATATTTTATTGTAACTCAAGCATGGTAATACTTGTAAAATGTACCACCACAACACAATCACTTAAAAAAAAACTAAAGCATATACCATAAAAATAACCTGCAGTACAATTTAATATTATTTCAGTGTGAAAACCAGTCTACCAAAATCTCATTAACATAGAAGTAAACTTTTATTGTGGTCTTGCAAGTGATAAAAAAAACAGACTAGAAGCTTTTCTATGACTGATAGTATTTTAATGGTGGCTTCAATTCACTCTTGATCAATTTACTTAAGTATTTGGCGGTTGTATTATTGACAGGTAAAAGCCTAAACCTTAAGTATGATGACCCAATTTTTTCCTATATATTTCCAAGAAAAAGAACATAGTCTTTATATTCAGAACAATATGGTCGTTTCAATCGCTGAATCAAAAATGTATGAGAATTAAAAGTCAATTAACAGTTCTTCAAATAAAACAGACAATTAATCGTCATAACCGCAATGATTTATTAGACAATTAATCGTCAGACAAATTTCATAATCGTGACAGCCCTAGTCCCAAGTCCGGTGGTGTCCGTTCCTGAGGTTCTGCCCCAGGAATCAAACAGCCTGCCTAAACCAAGATGGCCGTCCTGGACTCAACTGTGCTCAGTGTCTCCATGACACTTTTTCTAGATTTTTTTTCTTTTATAAAGAAGACTTTTACCGAAATGCCCATAATGGGAAACTCCAGTGGGAGTGCGTGACCGTAACTACATTTCTTAGTTCCAAAAAAATCTCCTATGCCCATTGCCTCAGCCAAGATGGCTGCTCTGAACCTTCTCTTTTCCCTTGGCATCCAGCCCTGCCTTCTTCGCCATGGCGTCCAGCCCTGCCTGCTCCGCCCTGGCGTTCAGCCCTGCCTGCCCCACCCTGGCTCCCTGCTCCGCCCTGGTGCTCTGCTGCCCCACAGCTGCTCAGCCCTGGTGTTCTGCCGGCCCGCTCTGGTCTACTTNATCCGCCTCGTCCGCGCTCCATACACTCTTGGGACCAGGCCCCCCTTCGAGCCCCTAGGGGATGCCGCTCTTCCTCATCTCACAATGAAGACGGTTCTCCTGATGGCGCTCGCCTCCATCAAGAGGGTAAGGGACCTACAGGCATTCTCCGTGTCCCCTGACTGCCTAGAATTCGGACCCAGGGATTCTCACGTTATCCTGAGACCTCGGCCCGGCTACGTGCCCAAAGTTCCCACCACTCCCTTTCGGGACCAGGTGGTGAACTTACAGGCGCTCCCCACCGGGGAGGAAGACCCAACCCCATTTGTGTTGTGTCCAGCACGCGCACTGCGCCTTTACTTAGACCGCACACAGAGCTTCAGGAGCTCGGATCAGCTCTTTGTCTGTTTCGGAGGTCAGCAGAAGGGGAGAGATGTCTCCAAGCAGAGGTTGTCGCACTGGATTGTGGACGCTGTCACGACGGCCTACCAATCCCAAAATCGCCCGTGCCCACTCGCAGTGAGAGCTCACTCCACCCGGGGTATAGCCTCCTCGTGGGCCCTGGCACGCGGCGCCTCTCTCACAGACATATGCAGAGCTGCGGGTTGGGCTACACCCAACACCTTCGCGAGGTCTACAACCTCCACGTAGAACCAGTGTCAGCCCACGTCCTGCATGGCAACATGTAGGACCAGCAACCGGTAAGGTCTACGCCTATGATGGTACCTTCCCCCCTCTCTCGAGTGGGTCAGCATACTAATTCAGCCTCCATTCTTTCCCCAATGGGCGAAGAACAGGCACTCCATCCATCACTAAGCAAGCACCTCCTGCGGGCGGGCTGGAAGAGCAGCCTGAGTTATTCGCTACATAGCTCTAACCGGACCTAGTGCTACCAGATGTTGCAACCCCCCAACAGGGCGGTTCCGTCTGATGTATCCTCATGCTGGTTCCCACCTTGGTAACCCATGACCTCCTTAGGTGGACCTCCACCTCGCGGTTAACTCCTTCAGTCCGCACATTCTTCCCATGAGTTCTCCCCTAACGGTGAGACCATATTGGTATCTCCACTATTCTCCTCCCTGCGGTAGGAAGTGGTCTCTGTAGCGCATCCCCCGCTTGAGGAAGTAGCGCTTACCCAGTGGCCTTACGGTACCAGGCGGCTTCTCGCTGTTAGAGAAACAAGGCCACCGCCTGTGAGGCCGAAGGCAGGGGCCTTCCCACCTTTCAAGTAAAGCTCTGGGACCCCCTACCTACCCACTGGTAGGTTACAATTTCGCGGTAGCGCTCACGGCTGACACGCCCAGGCCAGTCACCGTCGCTTCGCTAGAGATTGTGACAGGGCACAGTGTTGTGGCGTTTTCCATAGGAACCCCATCTGTCGGTTCGACACACCGTCGAGAGACCGACAGAAAGGGAACGTCTTGGTTACGGATGTAACCTCAGCTCCCTGATGGAGGGAACGAGATGTTGTGTCCTTCTTGCCACAAACACGTGCTGCCCACTGCAGCAGTCGTGAGAGGTCTCAGGCTCCTCAGAACTAAGGTGAATGAATGAGGCACGCCGTCTCCCTTTTATGCCCGGATATCCGGGGGCGGAGTCCGGCATGCAAATTTCATTCGCCAATTTTCATTGGCCTTTTCTAAGTAGTCGGAAGCGATTGGTTCTCAAGGACGAACCCCATCTGTCGGTTCGACACAACGTCTCGTTCCCTCCATCAGGGAACTGAGGTTACATCCGTAACAAAGACGTTTTCTGTATTCACGCTCACAGACTTGGTCCCTTTTACTGTGTTTCGATTTACGCTACCTTTGCTCTAAATCCTGTTTGGTAAAGTCACGTTACTTATGGCCATGAGATAATGTAAAGTATATAATATCATTGAGGCATTCGCGGGACGAATGCATACAAGTATTGTTATGCTTCATATTACTAATCAGAGACTGTAAAATATGTATATTTGTTCACGATTATTATACCTTTTTTCCTTTGAGCTAAACTAATTCCTTGACTGAAATTGATGTTTTAAATAACTAATTTCATGGATGTGATCTTGAAAGATCTGGTGGAGAACCATATTTGGTGAGCTTTGCTCATCAATATAATAACATTAGCTAAAACCGCTACAATAACAATGCCACAAAAAGTAAATTAACAGATTTATGTGAAACAAATTAAGGTATTAAAGATCATTTCAAACAGTAAAACAATCTTTCACTATATGTAAACTCGTGATGCGGCACAGTTGGGTGGTTTTCCCTCTCCACTTCTAACAGAGTGATGTAAATGTTCCCTTATTTCCTGACAGTTACGCCATTTACAGTGCCCTTCAAACTGAACATGTTTTCTCACTTCGGGTCGGAATCTCACTGAAATGACGCGCGTCCCAGCCATCGTGCATCAGTTTTGGAGTCCCCTGGAAATACTTGTGCTGTCGTCTGTGGCACTTTCAGCGTGTTTCTGTGTTTGTTTGTATTTTGCGAGTATTTGCAGGACATGTGTCACCAAACTAATGAAGATGCTTTCTGAATGTGCTTGTGTTTTTTCTTCTGTTGCAGCGCCGTGATACCTAGCGGCTTCCGTAATATCCCGAAACCATCGTTCAAATCGCAATTAGCATTACAAAGTTGCGTGGTAGAACATCAGTCAATTGTGCTGATATTAGGAATCACTATATTAGATGTCGTTCTGCATTGCTCTTTGTGTCCTTAAAAGGCAAAACCAAAAGGCGACGGCACTTCAAACGGCTATTAATGCAGAACGTGTGCAACATGACTCACGATACCACTGTTTAAAATAGAGCGACATCACCAGAATCTCTGAGTTCTGACCCATCAAAGTTCATCACAATGTTAAATCTGTGGGATTTTTCTCCCTCCTGATGAACATCGTACGCCCGATCGATGGCTTATGAAAGTCACGCACACCTCTCCTCAGTGAAGCACATCATTTGAGCCTCATTCATGGGTCACGAGCGGATGAGATACACCACAGAAATAAACAGAAGAAGAAGAAGCCGACAGGAGAACAATAGTGTCGCTTTACTTCACAAACACCACCGATAAATGAGTGTCTGTCATACACTAGATGTTCTTTACACACTTCTGTATCATTGTGTTTTGGTTGTGTTTAGATTGTCCGGGTGTAATGTGACTGATGAGTGTTGTGAGAGTTTGTCTTCATGTCTACAATCATCGACGTCTCTGAGAGAGCTGGACCTGAGTAACAATGATCTGAAGGATTCAGGAGTGAAGCTGATCTCTGATGCTCTCAAGACTCACAACTGTCAACTACACACACTGAGGTGTATAATGACTCAATTCCTACACAGTAAACAAAAAATGTCCGGCACTTTAACAAAAAATGTGTTGCTAAAATTCTAACTAGGTACATTTTCTAAAGAATACTTGAGTGGTGCTTGCTGTGGCAAAACTGGGCAGTTACTAGGGGATTGTCCTTGGGGACCCAATCGCCTCGGTTCTTTTTTAGAAAAGGCCTATGAGAATTGGCGAATTAATTTTGCATATCCGGCTCCACCACGGACATCGGGGTATAAAAGGAAGCCAATATGCTTCATTCATTCAGCTTTGTGCTTTCGTCCCGACTTGATCAGTGGACAGTTCAACGTTATGTCAAATGATCACATTAGGGTGCCTATACTACTCGCCACTTCATTCATTCAGATTTGTTCTTTGGAGCCAAATGTTTAGGCTCGTCCCGACGCCTTTTTCTAAAAGAGTGAGATTTCTCATTCACCTTGTTTCACCTGATGGATATACGGTGCGATTAGCGGTGTTCACCTCGTCTCGTCCTTTAGTGGTTGAGCTTCCGGTGGGCGGAGTTTTGGTTGCATGCAGGGCTCGTGAGGAAGATGAAATGTCGGTCGCTACATCGGAGGGTGCGCTGCTTGCCTCGTATGATGAAGGACCTCTTAACGTCCTGCCCCTTCAGAACAACCCTCAGGATGAGGCGGATTCTGAGATGGCAGCGAAACTTTCCCAGGCAGCCGCAGGCATTGGACTAAAGGTAAGTCCTCCACCATTCCAAGAAAATCTACGTTTCTAAGTGGACCGTGCGATCGCGACGCATCTCTGCCCGCAGAACCTGCCACCTGGAGGAACCAACCAAGGCTCCCTTCAAAAGCACGTAAGTTCTCATCACTGATGGCGAGGGCTTACAGCACTGCAGGTCAGGCCGCTTCTGCCTTGCATGCTATGGCGATCCTTCAGGTACATTTTCGCACACCGCTACAGATTTCGCTCACCGCTACACACAAAGGTGACGGTGCATGCCCTGGGGAGGACGATGTCCACACTGGTGGTCCAGCACTTGTGGCTTAACCTTGCTGAGATGAAGGATGCGGTGATAATAGACATCCTTGCTTCACTCCCGTTCTTACTGTAAAGGCATATGTGAGTTGCCTGCCATGATCTACCCTACATGTCATCCCTTCACAAGAATTTAATGTTTGTGATCTTATCTGGCCACTCCATAGAGTCTCAGTAGCTTCCAGAAGGTCTGTCTATCAACGGTGTCAAATGCCTTCTCGTAGTCAATAAAGTTAATGACAAACTCTAACGACTGCTCTAGGATGATCTGTAGTGTTGCAATCTGATCAGTGCATGACCTTCCCTTTCGAAAACCAGCTTGTTGGTCAAGAAGTAGTGTGTCTATTTAATCTTTTATCCTGTTCAGCAAGACCCGGTTTGAACACTTTCCTGGGATTGACAGTAATGTAATACTGTATTTTGAGCAACAACTGAGATCACCTTTTTGGCAGCTTGATTATGTAACCTTCCTTCAATTCCGTTGGCACTTTCTCCTCTTCCCAGATCTTTTTGAAGAGGGGATGGAGCAGCTTCACACTGGTTTCTACATCCACCTTCAGTGCCTCTGCTGGTATACTGTCTTGACCTGCAGACTTTCGATTCTTTAACTGCTTAATTCCACAAAGAATTTTGTCCTTTCTGGGTATACTGAAGTAAATTGGTGAATCACTGGAGGCTGGCGGAATATCCTGTGGGGATGGGGGGATGGTATATTCAGCAGCTCTTCAAAATGCTCCACCCATCTATTCTTTTGCACTTCTTCATCTGCTATCATTCTACCTTCTCTATCCTTTATTGGTTTCTGTACATTGGTAAATTTTCCTGAAAGTATCTTGATATTAGAGTACAAGTCTCGTGTGTTGCCGTGTTGTGCTGCTGCTTCCACTTCTGTTTCCAGCATCTCTGTGTTGTTTTTTTTTGTCTGCCTTGATCCTGCGCTTTACGTTCCTGTTGGCTGGGTCTTCCTTATGTCTGTGTGTATAAGGGCCCAACACTTCTTGGCATGTTGTTTTCACTGCCTCTTTATCTTTCTGTCACTTTCCATTGACAGACTGTTATTCTTTTTTGCAGCTTATGCAGTACTTGAAACTCGCTGGAGAGCGTGATGCAGAATTTGTGCCATTTATTGTTATCTTTCAAGTTTGAGATATTGTATCGCTGTCATTGATTTGAACCCCCAGACCAGTTCTTCTCTAACTTGAGCTTCAAACGAGCAACAAGGAGATGGTGGTCTGATGCGACATATGCTCCTCTCTTGACCCATATGTTCTGAAGAGACCTACGGAACTCCTTTGAGATGCATACGTGATCAATGTGGTTCCCTTTCTGTCGGTCTCTCGACGTTGTGTCGACAGAATGGGGTTTGACTTGAGAACCTATCATCTTCTGACTAACTTTGAAAAGGCCAATGAAATTGGTAAATTAAATTTGCATGCTGGTCTCCGCCCCAGACATCCGGGTATAAAAGGAAGACGGCGTGCTGCATCCTTTTGTTTTTCGGATCGCCCCTTCTCGACAGTGACTTCCCCTGGGCGTCTCGGCAGTACCAGAGGTGTTTTAATAAAAGAGCTAATTTCTTCAGCGCGGCATGCCCCACTGTTCTCGTGGGTGCAACACTCTCATCAAGGAGAGGGACGGACACAATGTCTGCCTCAGGTGCTTGGGTGTCCAGCATGCTGAGGCGGCGTTCGTGGACACGTCCTGCCCGCACTGTGAGCGGATGATGATCCAGACGTTGCGGTCACAGGTGGCTGTGTTCTTTATGGACCCAGCCACCACCTCGTCTGCTTCCCGTTCTGTGACAGCAGCGGCTTTTGCCCTGCCGTCCGCCACGGTGAGCCGCGAGGGTGATATGGGGATTACCGTCAGCGTTAATCCATCAGCCACAGGCTCGCGGACCGTTCATGCCCCGTCTCGCTCGTCTGACCGTCCCTCAAAAGGCGGTCCCACCCATCTTGTTCCTCAGCCACGTATTCGGAAACGGTGCGTGATGTAGATGAGATGTCGCTTGCAGCATCGAAGGGCGACTTACTGGCATCCGAGCCCAACAATTCCTTGGAGCTCCCTCCCTCGGGAGGTCGAGCCTAGGAAGAGGCGGACGTCAGCCATGCTCTCCCGGGCCGCCACGAGCATTGGACTGCAGTGCACTGCACCGCCCCTTCCCCAATGCTCGCGACTGGATACTTGGTACCTCGGGTGTGAGGTACCTCGGCCCCGGTACCATTTTTCCTGGAAGTGCATGAGGAGCTTAGTAAGACCTGGAACGCCCTCTTCTCGGCGCGTTCCCGTCAAACTACCTCCGTCGCCCTTACTTCCCTCGATGGTGGGGCAGCTAGGGGCTACGTCGACGTGCCCCAGATGAAGCTTGCCGTCGCGGTGCATTTATGCCCGCAGACGGCCGCCACTTGTAGAGGTTGACCTAGACTCCCATTCGAGGCGTGTTAGTTTTCGGCATCTCTGGTGTCGAAGGCTTACACTGCCGCGGGCCAAGCTGCCTCCGCTCTACACGCCATGGGCAATCCTGCAGGTAGGAAGTGATCGAGGGGAATCACCCCTGCCGAGGACGCCATGTGCCCCAGGAGCCTCTGAAATACTCTGTATTTATATAATAACTCTGTTAATATAATTAAATAATAATAATATAATATAATATAATATAATAATAAAAAATAAAATAATAATAACTCTCTATAATAATATCAAATAACTCTGTCTCCATGACAGTGCGGCTGACTACCGAGCGCGCACAGTCAGTGCTGAACTGCTTGAACCTCTTCAAGAAGTTGCTTGAACCTATTCAAGCAGCAGCCAGCGGTCCCCCTGAAACTATTTCAGAGGCTCCTGGGGCACATGGCGTCCTCGGCAGGGGTGATTCCCCTCGGGTTGATGCACATGAGACTGCTCCAGCACTGGCTATCGGAGCTATCTTGGGGTCAGGTTCCCTGGAGAGCGTGGCACACCGGCAGCAGGCATATTGTCATCACGCCTCTCTGCCGACACACCCTAACCCCTTGGTCTTTGATGACCTTTCTACGGACGGGGGTCCCCCTTTGGCAGGTTTTGAGGCATGTCGTGGTGACGACAGACACCTCCTTGCAGGGTTGGTGTGCCGTGTGCAACGGGCACGCAGTGTCTGGTCTATTGACGGGCCGCCGCCTGCATTGGCATATCAACTGCCTGGAGTTGTTGGCTGTGCTGCTTGCACTGAAGAGGTTGCAACCTCAACCTGTAGGACAGCACGACTGCCATGGTGTATATCAACCATCAGGGTGGCATTCGCTCACTACAGTTATCACAACTCGCTCGACGCCTCCTCCCGTGGAGTCAACAGGTGACGAAGTCCCTGCGAGCCACACACATCCCGGGCGACCTGAACCAGACAGCCGATGCACTCTCTCATCAGTCGACGCCTCGTGGAGAGTGGCAACTCCACCCCCGCGCAGTCCAGCTCATTTGGGTGCAGTTCGGGCAGGCAGAGGTAGACCTGTTCGCATCCCCGGACACCATCCATTGCCCACTGGTACTCCCTGTCCGCAGCCCCCCTTGGCACGGATGCCCTAGCACACAGCTGGCCGCGGGACAAGCGGAAGTACGCCTTCCCCCCAGTGAGCCTCAATGCACAAGTCCTGTGCAAAGTCAGGGAAGAGGAGCATCAAGTGCTACTAAGTACTAATGCTTCTGACGACAACTCCCCCCTAGCCGATTCTCCTGAGGACCTTCTTTCGCAAGGGAAGGGCACGTTGTGGCATCCAAGACCAGACCTGTGGAACCTCCATGTCTGGCTCCTGGACGGGACGAAGAGATCCTGAGTCGCCTACCCCCTGCAGTTGTTGAGACTGTCACTTTCGAGCCCCTGAGAGAAGCCACTCGTTCTCATCTTACGATGAAGATGGATCTCCTGCTGGCGCTCGCCTCCATCAAGAGGGTAGGGGACCTACAAGCTTTCTCCGTGTCCACGGATTGCCTAGAGTTCGGGCTTGGAGACTCTCACGTTATCCTGAGACCCCGGCTGAGACCTACGTGCCCAAAGTTCCCACCACTCTCTTTCGGGACCAGGTGGTGAACTTGCAGGCACTCCCCACTGGGAAGGAAGACCCAACCCCATCCGTTTTGATCCTGTACGCGCACTGCGCCTCTACTTGGACCGCACGCAGAGCTTCAGGAGCTCTGAGCAGCTCTTTGTCTATTTTGGAGGTCAGCAAAAGGGGAGGGCTTTTTCAAACAGAGATTAACGCACTGGATCGTTGACGCCGTCACCACGGCGTACCAGTCCCAAGATCACCCGTGCCTGCTGGCAGTGAGGGCACACTCTACCCGGGGTGTAGCCTCCACGTGGGCACTGGCCCAGGGTGCCTCTCTGGCAGACATATGCAGAGCTGCGGGTTGGGCTATGCCCAATACCTTCTCAAGGTTCTACAGCCTTCGCATGGAACCGGTGTCAGCCCGAGTCTTGCATGGACCAACAGTGCTATTCTGCCTCCCTTCTTCGCCCACCTCCCCTAGGTGGACCTCCACCTCGCGGTACTCCCTTCAGTCTGCACATTCCTCTCATGAGTTCTCCCCTGTCGGCGAGACCATGTTGGTGTCTCCACTAAACTCCTCCCTACGGCAGGAAGTGGTCTCCGTAGAGCATTTCCTCAGTGAGGAAATAGCGCTTCCCCAGTGGCCCTTACGGTGCCGGCGGCTTCTCGCCGTTAGAGAAAGAAGGACTCCGCCCGTGACGGCCGGTGGCAGGGGCATCCCACCTTTTCCAAAGCTCTGGGACCCTCTACCTATCCACTGGACGGTTACAATTTTGCGCTATCACTCATGTCTGACACGCCCAGGCCAATCAGCATCGCTTTGCTAGAGATTGTGACGCGGCACAGTGCCGTGGCGTTTTCAATAGGACCCCATTCTGTCGACACAACGTCGAGAGACCGACAGAAAGGGAACATCTCGGCTACGTCTGGAACCTCTGTTCCCTGATGGTGGTAACGAGACGTTGTGTCCTTCATGCCACAACGCTTGCCCCCCGCTGCAGCAGTCGAGAGATGCTCTCAGGCTCCTCAGCACAAAAGGTGAATGAATGCAGCACGCCGTTTTCCTTTTATACCCGGATGTCCGGGGTGGAGACCGGCATGCAAATTTCATTCGCCAATTTCATTGGCCTTTTCAAAGTTAGTCAGAAGATGATAGGTTCTCAAGTCAAACCCCATTCTGTCGACACAATGTCTCGTTCCCTCCATCAGGGAACAGAGGTTACAGGCGTAACCAAGATGTTTTCTGTCAACAGATCTGGTGATACCCAGGTTGCCTTATGTATCCTTCTGTGCTGGAACAAGCTCCCTCCGATGACCAAATTACTTTTGGCACACAAGTTGACGAATCATTCCCCATTGTCATTCATCTTGCCTAAACCCTGGTCCCATGATCTGCTCATATCTCCTGTTGTCTCTGTCAATCTTGACGTTAAAGTCATCTATAACAATGATGATATTTCTTTTAGCTCAATCTTGTATGATGGTCATTAGTCTGCTATAGAAGTCATCCTTCTTTGTCTCATCGCTATCGTTTGTTGGGGCGTAGCACTGAATCAAGTCCAGGTTGGTCCTCATCTTTGTGTGGAAGGAGGCCATCATTATCCATTTGCCATGTGCATCTCACCCAAGTAACCCTCCCTGGGCTGTCCTCGACGATATTAGGGTCACTCCTTCAGTGTGTGGGGCACCGTCTAACTCTTGTCCTGAAAACAGCAGCAGCTCACCAGGGAGAGGTTGCTGGCCCCTCGCCCAACCGCCTTTGTCAACCGGGCTTAGGACCGACTATGGCGGAGTTGAAGCATGATTCATGTTGCTGTATTTGTGCCCCCCTGATGACATTTACCATAGAATACGACTAAGCAGGTGTCATCATCATACAGTCTACATGCATGTCGTACCCGAGTTTATTAGATCCATGTCATGGAGTGTGACCTGACATGATCTTACAAGATCCCTGAAATCTTACAGTCTGTAGCAGGCTTTACCACCCTGGGGTATAACACCGATTTTGAGGTATAAAAATCATTATTATATGAAACCGACAGAGACTAACTAAAGAGTGTGTTGACATGTTGATGTGTGTGTTTGCAGGTTATCAGGTTGTATGGTGACAGATGAAGGTTGTTGTTATTTGGCTTCAGCTCTGAGTTCAAACCCGTCACACCTGAGAGAGCTGGATCTGAGCTACAATCACCCACAACACTCAGCACTTCAGCTGCTCTCTGATAGACTCAATGATCCAAACTACACACTCAACACACTCAAGTAGGACACACAACATACACACACCAGCAGAATGTCACTTCATGTTTCTGTGTTTAATGTGTGTGTGTGTGTGTGTAGTGTGAGTCATGGAGGAGAGAGAAGAATTACAGCAGGACTACACAAGTGTAAGTCTTAGTCTACACACACACGTAGATTGATTTAGTGATTGTTGTTTTGTTGTGTTATAAATGTCTGTTCTTGTGTTCAGATGCCTGTGATCTCACACTGGATCCAAACACAGCAAACACTGAACTCAAACTGTCTGAAGAGAACAGAAATATCACAGGTGTGAGAGGGCGTCAGTCGTATCCTGATCATCCAGATAGATTTGATCATCGTCCTCAGGTGTTGTGTAGACAGAGTCTGACTGGACGCTGTTACTGGGAGGCTGAATGGAGCGAATCAGTTGTTCATATATCAGTGTCATATAAAAGCATCAGCAGGAAAGGAAGGAGTCGTGACAGTGTGTTTGGACTCAATGATAAATCATGGATTCTGATCTGCTCTGATAACACATTCACTGCACGTCACAATAGTAAAGATACAGTCATTAATGTCTCTTCAGTTGTGTGTAAGAGAGCAGGAGTGTATGTGGACGAGTCGGCCGGCACTCTGTCCTTCTACAGCGTCTCTGACACACACACACTCACACACTTGCACACATTCTACACAACATTCACTGAACCGCTCTGTGCTGGATTTACTGTGTTTGAGGACTCCTCAGTGTCTCTGTGTGATTATAAAACAGATGGTTCTGATCTTTGGATCTGATTGGTTGAGTCATGTTGTAAATAATTTCAGAAACACACACCTGTGAACACATGACAGCAGTACTGCATGAGTCAAGAGTCATATTTTATATCAACATCATTACATTTGTGTCACTGTGTTTATTTTATGAAACATTTTCATGTATGTGAAGTAATTGTTTTATGAAAGAAATAAGTTGTGTGAAGTTGTGGTTTACAGTGAATTTAGAACAGTTAAGGGAGTTTCTGTGTTGTGTCCAAGTCCAACAAAACCTCTTATCTGTTCTAAATTCACTGTAAACCACAACTTCATGAGACTTGCTTTATTAATATCATTACAGTTTATTTTCTGTGTTATTTTATGAAAACCTCACGTTTATGGAATGACCATTTTATAAAAGCAAAATAAAAATATTTTGTGTAATATTGTTACCATATTTTTAAGTAAATATCTGTGTCATTTTGGGGGTTATAACTTTGCATTGTTCCTAACACCACCTCTTAGCTGTTATAAATTCACTGTAAACCACAAATTTATGAAGTTATTCTTTTATAACATCTGAAATAAAAAATGTGTTATGGGATAATGTTTGATGAGTTTGATTGACATCTGTTTTAGACAATGAGCAGGTTATCCAGACTGTGGTCATTTTACTTTTTTATTTCTTATGTATGCTCATGTGAACAATAGGCCTATGTTTACATCTTGCCAGTTTCTTATTATCTACTATATGATTTTTATACTTCCTTGTGCATTACATAGACGTATCAGCAGATGTGATACATTTTATGCAACAATTTCATATAACCTCTGTTTCTTTGATTCAGTTTGTTATGTGGCTATGAAAACTGCCTACGAATATTAAACAAGTGATTCATAAATGTTATTCTGTTATGTTTTTGTGTTGGACTCCCGCAGGGGTTGACAGACTTAAATAAAATTGTACTTTTTTGGTAAAGTGTTTATTTAAAAAAATATTCCCTTAACAGAGTATGAATTACACATCTGTTCAGGCTATAAATTGAATATTGACAGAAACTACCATGTGCAGCAATTGACCAATCAGAATCGAGTATCCCAGAGAGCTGTGTTACATATAACAAACAAAATAAAATCTGGGCTATTCGTGTTTTTTTCTATTTTAGATAATAGTAAAATAATCTGAGTTTAAATTCAGGAGTAAAACAAGTTGCTTCATCTAGTGGTTAAATGAGCAAATATATGAAAAACCCTGTTATTATAAGTATTTATATACAAACCCGATTCCAAAAAAGTTGGGACACTGTACAAATTGCGAATAAAAAAGGAATGCAATAATTTACGAATCTCATAAACTTATATTTTATTCACAATAGAATATAGATAACATATCAAATGTTGAAAGTGAGACATTTTGAAATGTCATGCCAAATATTGGCTCATTTTGGATTTCATGAGAGCTACGCATTCCAAAAAAGTTGGGACAGGTAGCAATAAGAGGCCGGAAAAGTTAAATGTAAATATAAGGAACAGCTGGAGGACCAATTTGCAACTTATTAGGTCAATTGGCAACATGATTGGGTATAAAAAGAGCCTCTCAGAGTGGCAGTGTCTCTCAGAAGTCAAGATGGGCAGAGGATCACCAATTCCCCCAATGCTGCGGCGAAAAATAGTGGAGCAATATCAGAAAGGAGTTTNGCCAGCCTGCAGTCCAGATCTTTCACCCATAGAAAACATTTGGCGCATCATAAAGAGGAAGATGCGACAAAGAAGACCTAAGACAGTCGAGCAACTAGAAGCCTGTATTAGACAAGAATGGGACAACATTCCTATTCCTAAACTTGAGCAACTTGTCTCCTCAGTCCCCAGACGTTTGCAGACTGTTATAAAAAGAAGAGGGGATGCCACACAGTGGTAAACATGGCCTTGTCCCAACTTTTTTGAGATGTGTTGATGCCATGAAATTTAAAATCAACTTATTTTTCCCTTAAAATGATACATTCTCTCAGTTTAAACATTTGATATGTCATCTATGTTGTATTCTGAATAAAATATTGAAATTTGAAACTTCCACATCATTGCATTCTGTTTTTATTCACAATTTGTACAGTGTCCCAACTTTTTTGGAATCGGGTTTGTAATTTATTTAATAATGTAATGCTTAATAGTGTGACAAATTAAACATTTATAACATCACTGATATCCCAATGGTCAGTGTTTTATGTGACCTTATTGTTATATTTTTGTGACCTTTGTGAACAAATTTGTTCAATTTTAAAGCAATGTCACACTGATTTGATTTGTTTTTAATATATTTAAAGGCACTTAAATCGTACATTTATTTTGTGTTCTTTTATTGTATATTTTATTTACGTCTAAAACGCTTAAATGAAAAATAAAAAATGTTATGTTCATTTTACTTTAGAAAGATTTTTATAAAAAGCTTCATATCAGTAATTAAAACACATAATAAGTTATACTTTTGCTTTTAGTTACATCTGATGGCATAAAAACAGCAAAAACATGAATGGCCACTACAAGGCTAGTATACTCACTGGCAGGGGTGGACAGGCCATCTGGCATACCGGGACTACACCCTCATGTCCGACGTAATGAACAGAGGGCCGCTCCTGCCGAAGAAGTCCGGGGCCACTTTTTATTCGCAGTCCGCCCCTGCTCACTAGCTGTATATTGGCTGAAATCTATAAACAAAAATGTTATAGCAAACTTTGTCTCAGTTTCATGGGTTTAGCTTAAACCCGGACAACTGTATGTTTTAGTTCATTTAGGATATTTTAGTCGCTTTTATGAAAATGCATTAGAAAAAAACATTACTGGTGTGCATATTGCAACAAAACAATGGCACAGAAAAAATATAGTTAAAATTGTGCAAAGATGTCATGTGCTTACAGACAAATCTGACAAATAGCAGTAGAAATGTTTTGTCTGGAACCATCTAGCATTTAGCTGGAACCACTTTCACATTGAAGTGTGTGTGTGTGTGTGTGCGTGCGTGCGTGCGTGCGTGTGTGTGTGTGTGTGTGTGTGTGTGTGTGTGTGTGTGTGCGTGTGTGTGTGCGTGTGTGTGTGTGTGTGCCGGCCACATTGAGGATGTACTCATCCCTTTATATCTGTGTATGAATGTTCTGCATTGCGTTGGAGTTTTTGTTTATTGGACAAACAAAAAAATGCCCTGAAATGTAGTTATTTTCCAATGGCTGGACCAATTCGTCCACAAAGGAAAGAATGAGTGCATTTTTCAACCACTTAACATTGCTGAATCAAGCCTAGGAAAAGTAGCCAAGTACTGCTGTGTTTAAAAACCCCATTTTTATTAAAAAATGATTTTGGAATAAAATTGTCCAATCGGTTGTTTTAGGGTTGTTTTATGAAAATACACCAATGTTCTAGTTTAATTTAAACACAAGGTACAAAAATGAGTAACTATGTTCAAATTAACAAGTGCAGTGTACTTGAAGGCCTCTTGACATTTATGATTTCTTTTCTATCTTTTAGTTTCAAACAAGAGAATTAACTGTTAAAACTAAATAATTCAGTTAATCTCTGAGAAACTAGAAGTTCCAACACTCACCCACATATACACCAAAAACATGAACCGTTCACATTCCATGAGGATTCAGTCTTGTTACATTTCATATCATTCACAAATTCAAATACTCCAACAATCACCTTATGGTGACATTAAACATCATCATTTTAAGACAAAACACAATCGTGGGCCTATACACAAAGGTATTTTATTTTGTTTCTTTTTGAGTTGAGATTGTTTTTTCAGGAGACCAAAAGTCAACTTGTCTGTCATGACACAAGTCACATGTAGGCAATTCTAGCGTTATGGACGTGACATTTTGCATTATGGACGTGACATAAAAATGCTCAGAGAATGAATTTGTTACGATTATATTGAACCATCTGCAGGGGCGGTCCTAGACCATTTGGTGCCCTACACGAGCTTGACTGATGGCGCCCCTTCCCCACGAGAAAAGAACTCATGTCCAAAGGAGTTTAATTTATTTTTTATGTCAAAGTATTCTGGTAGATAGAGGGATGGCAAAAACTGTTGAAAAAAATAAATAGACATTATAATTTTAATTATATATTTATATATACGGTTTTTGGGAGACGATCAACTTTGTAGGATTTCTATAAAATAAAATGCACAAACCTGAAGCAATAATACCCAATGAATGGAGAAGGGATGCCTCTTTATAGCAAATAAATAGTTACTTTATATTCATTTTCATGTGTCCATTTATGAGGAATATGTAGCGTTATGGATGTGACAATCCTGAAAATGGCACTTACCTGAATATGAAAAATCATGCACTAAAAATAAAACAAATGCTTTACAAATTTGAGGAGAGATCTCACATGGGTATTTGAACCACCAAATGTTAAAATCTGTGCTGTTGCCATAGTCAAAACCGCTGGTAAAAACTTAATTTTTTCGTGGTAAGGTTGACATTTTCACGGAATTGCCCACGTGCACTCTAAGACAACATTACGTCACATCATCAGATGATTTTAAGCAGAAATAAGATGCATCAACATAGACAATGTTTGACATTATTGTACAATCCCTGACTGGCTGTGCTGTTCCTGATGTGAAGTAAATGTGCAGATTCAATCTCTTGTGGCCAGTAGGGGGCCTCTAAACCCCATACACCGTCATAAACCTGACAAGGCTTTAAACAAAACACACTATAATTAGTGATCTGAGTTTTTTAAAGGTCACGTGCCACATTTTGACACACAGTTTATTTAGAGAGAGATGATGATGATATGGACTTTTCAACCTCACATGTTTGAATCACAGTGATAAGAAAAGAACGTGTTTTTCTAGGAGGGATCATCAGGACTTTCTTAACCTTTGCCCCGCGTCACGTTTATTGGCTCTGGAACGAAGTTTTTCCGGGGTGCGCGTGGACTCGAGCGCGCAGAGCGCAACTGAATTCATGCGTCTGTGTTGTTGTTCATTCATTCTGGAGCTGATTTCAGTGATACAACATGTGTGAAAAGAGCGATATCTCCTTTGGAAAGGACGAAGTGCTTCCCAGAAGCTCCGATCTGAACTCCGACCACACTGAAAGCTCCACTCGTTTGTACCGGAGGAGATGGCTCATAGTGTTCCTCTTCAGTTCTTACTCTCTGTGCAACGCTTTCCAGTGGATCCAGTACGGGATCATCAACAACATCTTTATGAAGTTTTACAACGTTTCTTCCTTCGCCATCGACTGGCTGTCCATGATCTACATGTTGACTTACATTCCCTTCATCTTTCCAGTGACATGGTTGTTGGAGAGGAAGGGGCTGCGCGTGGTCGCACTGGTGGCCGCATCCATCAACTGCGCGGGGACGTGGATTAAAGTGGCCAGTGTTCAGCCCACTCTGTTCTGGGTCACTATGCTCGGTCAGTTCGCCTGTTCGTTCGCTCAGGTGTTTATTCTGGGAATGCCGTCTCACATCGCGTCTGTGTGGTTCGGTTCGGATGAGGTGTCCACCGGCTGCGCCATCGGAGTGTTTGGAAACCAGGTGCGTAAAGCGCAGGACAGGGACACCGGTGGCACATAACCAAAAATACAGTCTGCTTTTATTTGATTGTGATGATATAATCAACTGTCAAACTGAATCGATTATCGCGTTCCACATTTACTTGGTAGAACGCACTAGAACAACACACACAATATCAAGTTGTTGTTTTGGGGGATTTCTATGGAAAGGACACACAGTAGCCCTAAGTAAACTTAACTTCACTTTACACGGAAATGTGGATGTAATCCCTAAATAAACTCAGTGAAGTTCAAGCGTGACAGCTGATGTGACAAACCTACAGAGTGTAAATATTTTCATCATGACATAAGAGAAACCTTTTTGCTTAAAGTTGACATGGAATGTTTTAATGTATTTGAATGAAATACTTGTACGGCTGAAGTCAGTCAGCTTTAAAACATTTAAAATATCATAAAAAGATATCAGAAGTTGGTGGGAGGGTTTGGCTAGGAATGAATGATGTCAGCCAGAACAAAAGTCACATGGGAGGTGGAGTGAATGACATTTTGATAAAAGGTGACGGAGACCAAACTATTTTCATTTGGATAAACCAGCGCTGAACACCAGCAGCATGCATTAAAATACTAGATAACATTCTCTTTTATGTATTTATTGACCTAGAGCACTCAAAGAGTCTGTCAATGATGTACCTTTATATTTGTCATATTTGTCCAAACCCGAGGCTTGAAATATTGTTGTGTGTGTGGAGAACGTGCTTGTGCTCATCAGCTCATGATGCTGAAATGGAGCCTTATGACATCATCTATTTCATCATAATATAATGAGACGATATCTGTGGGCAATTACACTCACTGTACGTGCGAATGGATATCATTGGCTGTTTAATATACTGTACTATACTATAATTGATTTGGCTTGAGCTCAACGCACCGCTGTAGTTGAATAGATTTGAGTGTATAAAACATCACAGGGTGTTTATGTCTAGTGTTTAACACATCACTCATCATTTCAACGTTTGGATGAAGGCGTTAAGGGCCGATGTTATCTTCAGTGTTATGAGACATCAAATGAAAGTGACCGAGAAGACCTCACATCCTACCCTACAGCTCAGCTTTATAAATGACAAAAATCACTGACTGAACCCAGCGCCACGTCTTCACCTCCATCTGTATTAAACTGACCCTGTTGAGAGGATGATTCTCACTGACTGAACTTTGATGTGTCTGGTCCATATTTCACAAACAGAACTCAAACAAATCAAACTGTACACAGATCGGATCATAAACGTGAGTTACTTTTTTTCTGTAGCTGGGCGTTGCGATTGGATTTCTGGTGCCGCCGGTCCTGGTGCCGAACGTGGACGATATGAATGAGCTGTCACATCACATCAGCATCATGTTCTACATCACCGCCGCTGTGGCCACCCTCATCTTTGTGCTGGTTGTGTTCGGTAGGACCATCTACTGTTTACTGCATCAACACATAAGAGAGATGAAAACCTATGAACAAAAGTCTGCTTCCAAACTTCTAAAAATGTTTGTCATTTTAAAGAAGAAAATCCTAAACTTGTTTAGGAGACACAAATGAGAGAGTAGTTGTTGAAACACATGACGAGTGTGGAGGTGTAGAGGTGAAATAATCTGGATTTGAGTCAATTTGATGAGAAATGTTGAGATCTTCAGTAACATTGACTTCTGAGTGCAGACCTGAGCTCAGTTTGACACATCGTTGACGTCTCTTCTCAAACTCTCATGACAGACACATTTCTCAGATTTCTGACTCTTTTTCTCAGGAGACTTTTGCTCTTCATTTAATCTCTTTGTTTTCTGAGAGAAATAACTGAGATGTTAAGGAGATCTCATCTAGATTTTTTTCTTGTAGGATTTTATTATCCTGTCACAGAAGTTAAACTTTTTTCAACTCTTTATCACATCATCTTATGATATCTATATTGGTGTTGTATATTGTTATATTGTCCAATTAAAGTGTAAAGTGTTTCTGAGAAACTTCTGCTTAACATCATGTGACGTTTTATTGGACATTTTCGACCTTTATAAACTCAATATTCATTCTAATTGACAACATGACAGGAATGACAATTCAGACATGGAGACTTTCAGTAATCTAGTTGTGATTGACGTTAATAAGCATCTGTTGATTTAACTGTAGTGGTTTTGAGAGTTTGAATCACTATTATTGTAGTATTATGTGTAATTCACTGTGTGTGTTTCAGTGTTCGAGGATAAACCGAAAGTTCCTCCATCGCAGGCTCAGGCAGCGCTCAGGAACACGTCTGCGGGTCAGTCCTCATATCTGGAGTCCATCAGGAGACTTCTGTGTAACAGAGCTTTCATCATTCTCCTCATCAGCTACGGTACACACACCTCACAACAACCCTCTCTCTCTCTCTATGAGCTCTGAACACACACGTGACATGACACCTCTTTACAGTTCATACTTCTATATGTGTGCAGCCATATAACAGTGCAGAAATAATCACCTAAATGTGTTAAATAAAGCTGAGAGTTCTAGACTCCAAAGTCCAAAATAAGCGTTATGTGCATTAATCCACAAGAATGTATACGGTATATGACAGCATGTTTGTCTTTGTGTCGTCAGGACTGAACGTGGGCTGTTTCTACGCTGTTTCCACCCTGTTGAACCGGATGATAATGGAACATTACCCTGTGAGTTCTGCTCTCATAACATTACGCGATGAGACTTTAATAACACTGACAGAATACTGTAGTGAAAATATGTACTGAGGTTAAGTTCAGTTTCACAATTTTCATGCTTTGAAATGCTTAAAAGGAAAAAAGTCTTAACTTTTACCTTCAGAATAAATGAGTATTATATATGAAGTATACCTCAATGAAGTTCAAGTATAGTTTAGTGTGCTTTATGTACTGTATTAAGTATACTAGTAGTATATCTGAAAGTGTTCTGTTTAAATTGAATCAACTTTATAGTTGACTTTTAAGTAAACTAAATGTAACAGTAGTTAACTAAAGATGTGCAACTACGGAATGTTTTTTAATCGTTAGCATAACTTCATAAGTTCAATACTTGTAGCACACGCTTGAGTTGATGAAAGTTGATGGTGAAGTGTACTGTTAAACGAGCCGTCTCACTGCATCCCAACATCTGTCTATTCAAGCTGCTGTCATCAGACAACGGTACTGAGACATTCAACATGAGCTTCTTTCCTAAAGCCATCAGACTCTCTAACACGTACACACCAGTGTTGGGCAAGTTACTCTGAAAAAGTAATGAATTACTAGTTACTAATTACATGTTCAATAGTGTAATTAGATTACTGAACCAATTACTCTCTCCAAAAAGTATTTAGTTACTTATTACTAATTACTTTCTATATCCTATATCAACCTCGATTAGTTAAGTGATTCAAGGATAGACACGAAACAGCTCTTTTAGTTCATTTATAATTAATTCATCGAGTTGATTTAAAACACAGATTTACTTTCCCCTTGGAAATCGCAGCGACCAACCTGCGGCCGGACATGGTTCTGTGGTCCAGCTCCAGTAGGATAGTCCTCATAGTTGAGTTGACTGTACTTTGGGAAGAGGCCATTAATGAAGCATTTAAAAGAAAGAATCTCCGGTATGCCAACTTGGGAACAGAGGAGGCTGAAGATCGGGGTTGGACAGGGAAAGTGTTCCCGGTGGAAGTGGGTTGCAGGAGCTTTGTTTCCAATTTCACTACAAGGCTGCTTAAGGAAGTGGGGATCAGAGGACAGGCCCAACGGACGGTAGTCAAAGAACTTGCCATTTTTGTTGAGATAAGCAGCTACTGGCTGTGGTTGAAACGGAAGGACACAATATGGGCTGCCAAATAACCACGTAATAAAATGGTGTTGTGTGTTGTAATGTTATGCCATACAGGACCGGGGGCACTGAGCGCGCATTAACGGAGTCAGTGGGGCTAGAACAGCCTTAGCCAACGGGTTGGTGTGTATGGTTGCGTTGATTTTGGTAATGTGAAACCTCAGACCTCCGTTCCTCTATTCATATTCTTGACTGCATTAGGCGTGGGAAATGTCCTATTGGGCAATTCAACTGTGCTGAAATAGTGGGATTATAACGACTACTCCTATTAAGCGAATCTTTAAATAAATAATATAAAATTACATAAAGTAGTATTATTAACTGACCAAAGTACTACAAATGTGAGAATTATGCATTAAAGCACGGTTTTTAAAGTTAGACTTTGAATTTTGCTGTAAATTCCACATATTACACACAGTGTTTAGTTGAATTACATCAGAAGTAACTGTAATTAAATTACAGAAAAAATGAGAGTAATCCCTTACTTAAATTTTTCAAGGGAAAAGTAATTCAATTACAGTAAGTAATTACTTACTAACTAGTTACACCCAACACTGGCACACACACACACATGCACCTCAGACAATGGACAATGGAGTGGCTCAAAGATATTTGTAGGCTAACCCCAGGGGCGGATTATGACTTCAAAGGGCCCGGGGCCAGTTACCTCCAAGGGCCCCCCTCCCACAATTCTTCTGTTCTTTCGATTTACCAAAACCCCATTCAAAAAACCCAAAGACTTTGGGGCGATGGAACCGGAAGTCTTATAATGTGACCGCGCTTCCAGGGTTTGCATACAAAAATACGTCATCTCTGAGGCACTCAGTATTGTGTTTACACACTATATATTATGCGTATCGTTTACTCTTTATAGATTATTTTTGCACTTTTTGCATACTACTACTATATTCCTATCCTTTTTATACTTGAAATATACCTTGAAGTACTGAAAGTAAATGTAAGTAAATAGTAAAAGTAGATGGTAAAACAATTCTTAAGTGTACGTACAGTATATTTCTGAGCAGTACATTAAAAGACGGGCGTCTCATGAAACATTATTGTTGTGTTACTGTCAGGGTGAAGAGGTGAACGCTGGGAGAATTGGTTTGACTCTTGTCATCGCCGGTATGGTCGGATCGCTCATCTGTGGAATCTGGTTAGACAAGACCAAAACTTACAAGTAAGTGATACACTTCCTGTGGGTCCTTAAAGCAACACTTCACCAAAAACTATTATAAACTGACTGGCATTTTATTCCCAACCTGTGCACACAAATGACAGATCGTACCCCAAAATGTTGTCTAACAGTGATACAGCGTGAGTTCACGTGCGAAATAAGAGATTTATGTTTTTAATGTTTGGCATTGCTGAAACTTGATGGTAACTAAAGTCAATGTAATAAATCTAGATGTTAAAAAGAAACCTGTCACCTGAGCATCATACTGTAAATGATTTAATGATAAAAACTCTGTTCTGTGACTTGCCCACGCTGCACGCGCTTCCAGAATGCAGAAATGAGTTCCTAACATCTATTTTATTGTCTCTCTGATAACAATACGTCTGATAGTTTCGGCCAATCTCATGTTAATCTTGAGTGCCTGTAGAGTAGTGTTGCATCCTTCAACTAAGAGTCTTCACTTGATCAGATGCATCAAAGACAGACACAAGACTCTTTAGATTCCTTCCAATAACTTCACCCCAGAATTGCATTATTTGAACCCCAGTATTTATCCGCCGATATTTGATGAATATAAAACCAAAATGTGCCTTATATTTAAATGAAAGGAATCTTTAAGATGACTGACATATCAAAGTACTAAGGAATAACTATAACGTGATATAATGATATCTTTATGTATAGTATTTTAATATACAGTATTATGATTATCAGTTGTTTTTAAGTCAACTCAATTCTATTTTTATATTTTCATTCATCTTTTCCATGACTTATGAAACTCAGATGAAGCATATATAAGAGATGGTGATTTGAAGTGTTATGAAGGCTCAACTTCACTCCAACGGTGTCTATAATCGGTTGTGAAGGTGGTTTAAGAACTGTCTGTTCAGCGGACACATCATCCGGACACTTTAAATCGTCTCTGAGTCAGAATGGCCTGAGGCTTGTGCTGAAGTGAGCCGTTTCCTCACGCGTGGTTGTACAAGAGCGCCAATGATGTGTTTATGAACGGGGCGTGCCACAGCAGATTCAAAAGACATGAGAGAAAACACGTCCTGCAAGTTTAAAAATAACGTTTACACTTTCAAACGATATCCTAGTTTCCATTGTATTCCCTGGTGTTTGACTGTACCAATAGCATTCATGTTAGTTCCTTTGAGTAAACGATTTTTCATTTTTGACTGAACCCGTTATGGTTCATTATGAACATATTTTGTCCATTTCCCGAGGTTGGCTCAAATCTTACGAGCATGGATTCACACAATGGGTGGTAACAATATGTTTGTGTTGTATTGTAGGCAGACGACGCTCTCAGTTTATCTGCTGACGTTTGTGGGGATGGTCATCTACTCGTTCACCCTAAACTTAGGCCATCTTTGGGTCGTGTTCCTCACATCAGGAGCGCTGGGGTACGACACGCAACGTTACAACCAAGCAACCACACATGTGTTTCAAACCTCACATTGAAAAGTATGACTGCCATCGCATTAGATAACAAACCAGGACGTGGCATATTTTATTTATGATGAACTCCACCTTTGTTTGACAACTCGCTGACATATTATATTAGATATTAGATTTGTCATTTTATTCCTGTAAGTAAACGCAGTACGTTGTGACACTAAAACACTCTCAAACTGGTTTCACTAAACTGTTAATAAACCAATTTATCATTAGGTAATAAATAATTAAGAAATTAAGAAATAAAAAAACTTTCTGGAAAACGTTTTAGGATTGCAAAATAACCATTAGGGAACGTTCTGTTGAAGTTAAAATTTAGATATTTAATAATAACCTCCCTGCAACATTCTGGGAACGTTATTTAATGGTTGCAAAAAAAACCTAAAACTAACATTGTCCTACACTCTTTTATGTGATCTATTGTTACTAATCTCAGAGCAAATGACGTAGAAATCAAGAGGTAAAAGTCTGATATAAGACTGAAGATCATCAGTAGACACGTGTGAGATCTAAAGGTCTATGAGGATGTGATTTTGTGATGTGTGGTGACCCAGGTTCTTCATGACGGGTTATCTGCCGCTGGGTTTTGAGTTTGCCGTGGAGCTCACGTATCCAGAGTCTGAGGGCACATCATCAGGACTGCTCAACTGCTCCGCACAGGTCCCATCTTCTCTTCTGGGCTTTAACATGTCAATCACAGAATGAGCTGCACATTATTATTACACAGCTGGCATCCCTTAAAAACAATGTTTATCCAAGTGTGCTATAGTATACATCATTTAAACTCAAAATGTATTTGTCATAAAGAGCATGTAAGTACACTTGACGTAAGTCTAAGCACATTTGGCCTACAGTGGTGAGAGGGGCACAAACAAATTTGCAATAAAGTTTGAATGTGTTTTCGTGGAGATATTGGACATGAAAGGGTTACGTCAACATATGTTTTTTCCCCATTTCTCAGTAGGGTGTAAGTCACCACATTCAACCTTACTGTATATAATCTAAATCACGAATCACAAAAATGCCCGTGCTCAGATATGTGTCGTGTGCAGATATTTGGAATCATGTTCACCATCATTCAAGGCAAAATCATCGATCACTTCAGCACACTAGCCGGCAACATCTTCCTCTGTGTGTTCCTCTTCATCGGCTCCATCATGACAGGTAGAGTCGCACATAAAACACAATGTCATCATTTATTCTCCCTCATGTGGTTGTAAACCTGTATGAGACTCTTTCTTCAGTGGAACACAAACGGAGATATTTTGAGAAACGTCTCAGTGGTTTTGTGTTTATACAATGGAAGTCATTGGAGTTCAGTGTTGATTGGTTATCAACATTCTTGAAAATATCTTCTGTTGTTTTCTGCACAAGAAAGAAACTCATACAGTTTTGACATGACATGAGGGTAAATAAATGATGAAAGGACTTTTTCTTTAATTCATCTCAAACGTGACACATGCCAGAAAATTCCCGTTTTTATGTTTTTGAGAATTGTGGTGCAGAAAATACACGTAAAACACAAAGGAAATCATAAATCGTTCTTCGTGGTGACATTTTCTCTTCATGTTCCTGTTATTCATACCCTACAGTTAATGCCTTTCTGCTTCACAGCGTTTATAAAGTCTGACCTAAGACGACAAAAGGCCAACAATCAATCTCAGACGGAGACAAATGCAGTAAGTGTGTTTCAGTTGAATCTCTCGGGGTTAAAGTCTGTCCTCTCACCGGTGACCCTTTGGACATTCTGTGTGCTGCTTATTTCTCCGACAAATCTTGCTTTCTGATTTCCAGCACACATTCTTGTGTTGCTTCAGTTACGTAAGACATATTGTTCTGGGATGTTTCTGTGCACAGATTTGAATCCACTTGTACTCAACACACAGTACATGAGCGGTTGGCACACATCAGTGTTAGAGGGAAAAACAGGCTTATACTATTAAAGCTACGCTAAAGAACAGTAGTCTGTTCAAATACACACTGCTAACAAAGAGTAGCATACAAGAGTGGAACACAGCATACCAATAACTAAGATAATGATGAGTGTGATGAGTAAACAGCAGCAGAAGAAAATTAAGAGATCATTGCACATTTTCATTTCAATTCAGCATTTCTAGATGATTTGAATGTATTGTTTAGATGTATTGTGGCCATTCCAGTCCCGAATTTCAACAAAAACCAAAGCTCAGGAGTGACAAAGTAATCCAACAGCATGACAAGACACATGAAAACTGTGAAAAATCCAGGTTATCACATAAAAACAAATACATGTAGAAATAATATGACTGTGGTATTGCTTAAAAGTGAATCCGAACTTGTTTTCTTTGCAGTATTTTAGGTCTTAAAAATACAGAGCGTCTTTTCTGTTATTTTCTGTTTCATTACCGCAAATAATAAGATTTTTACATTACATTTGCCAAATGCATAAATGTAATGTAAATGTAAGATTTTTATTTGAAATTTGGGAGAAATATTGTTATCGCAGAATTAAACAAAAATGATCATTTTACCTGAGCACATACCGTTCCTATATATGTACATTTTAAAATCAGAAAAACGGTCTCTGAAATGGTCGCTTAATTTTTTCCGCAGCTGTATATGAATATGCTTATAAATATAAGCACGCATAAGCATGTTGGAGTCCCAATGAGTACATACAGTATGTAAGAGTATAGTATAATATAATATAAGAATTAAGTAGCCTACATTTATGTTCAAAACAAGCAACAAATCTGCCAGTGATTTTAGAAAAATAATCTTGAATTAGGAGCCTAAGAAAAAAGGTCAAATTAAGAATATTTCCTCACCCCATAGACAGATTTATATGCTTGTTTTAAATATAAACATACTTAACTCTTATATTTTCTTTCATAAAACAAGACAAAATATCTTGAAACCCTTTCCTTGTCAAGTAAATGCATCTTGATTTAAAACATTGTGGACAAAAATGTTAAGTAAGAAATTCATTTTTTTGCAGTGTATATTTAGTATGTTAGAGTTCATAACAGTGAATGTGGGGAAGAGCTAAAAGAGGCTGAGAAGTACGACGAGATGCATTTATTTAATGGTGACTTATTTATTTTAGGAGATTATTATCTGAGCTCACGTGTTTCTTGGGATCTCTCTTCTCTTCTGGGTTTATTGTCGTGAATGGAGATGGGATTATCGTGGTGTTACTGTCGGCCAGGTTGGGATGTAGCAGTTCTGGGGAATCTGGGATATTTTGCTCCTTTGTGTTTGATGGAAGGTTATTGTTCTAGAACACAGGCACTTGGTCTTCAGTGCAGCATTATGGGTCTACAGTGTCTTACAGTGTCTTCCAGGACCAGTCGTCCCATTAAGCATCCACACGCTCCAGGTACCCCTGCAGGATTGTCTTATATTATTTCTCTGGGTTCACATGCTTCTGGAGAGGACTGCTGGCTATAAAGTCAGTTAAAAATAGGAGGTTTTTAAATGAGAGTAAAGTTCAAGAAGGGTTTAAGCGGTAACCCAAATATATTTAGGAAACTCGATAGTGCCATCTGGTGGTGAAATGTGGAGCTGACGCTTGCATTGAGTGTGTGTAGGTTACAGCTTAACCTACAGTAGTTATAGAGTAAATAGGCATTGATCATTGACACATTACTAAATATTTAAGCACCACAAAAGTTGAAACATAACCACATGATGTAAATACTTACAGAGGCCCGGAGGAATGCCAAAAGAACCAAGTGAATCACGTTAATGAGCTGATGTTTGACTTGACACATGCTTTACACATACAGTATATGATGATGATGATGATGTTTTTTTCTAGTTGTTAGTAGTTATGAATTGTGTAGGGCATCTAAATTAAACATGTTCTGTTTCATTTGTGTCACTGCCGTCTACATGCCAGGCTACACGTTTTCAATTTGTTGTATTATGATTTATCTACTACCCTTATTATACAACTAAATTCTTATATTTAAGGGAGGTCTTTTCAACCTGAATTAAACGTGGATGAAAGCATGATTTAACTGACTGATAAGTGACCTATACAGTACAAAGCAAATAACGGAAACCTCTGCCAACGTCGTCCTCTGGAAATAAACACTGACTTTCCCTTAGAACCCAATTGATGCTGTGGATAAGGTCCGGCTCCAGGATGTTCGGAGCGTTCCTCTGCTCGTAACCGTGTCATTGACAGTTTCTACAGTTGTCCTTTGAGTCCTGAGGAAGTGACGGTGGTGCGATAATGTGATGATCAGATCTGACAGCTGAGGAGACAGAGCTGGAGGCCACTAAGACAGTGTCCTGGTTCTGCTCCTGCTGGCTTTTATTTCCCGCGCTATAGTGGATCGAAACCAGTGAAAGGGCATACAGTACTGTCCATTATAGTACTATACTGTACCATGCAGTATAACACAGTGGATTATAGTACACTACAGCAAAGTACAGAAGAATATAATGCAGTGGAGTATATTGGAGTAGTGTACAATAGAGTAGCCCGTGTTGGGCAAGTTACTCTGAAAAAGTAATGAATTACTAGTTACATATTCAATAGTGTAATTAGATTACTGTACAAATTACTCTCTCCAAAAAAGTATTTAATAGCTTATTACTTTCTATATCCTATATCAACTTTGATGAGTTAAGTGATTCAAGGATAGACATAAAACTGCTCTTAATTCATTCAAATAAATCGTAAAACTACAGAAAGTAATATTATTAATTACAAATGTGAGATTTATACATTAAAGCACAGGTTTTAAAGTTAGACTTTTGATGTCAATTCTACGATTGCACACACATATAGTAGAAAGTATTTAGTTTAATTACATCAGCAGTAACTAATTAAATTACAGAAAAAATAAGAGTAATCCCTTACTTTACTGTAATTTAATTGCTTTTCCCTTGAAAAAGTAACTAATTACTTGGTAACTAGTTAAACCCAACACTGACAGTAGAGTAGAGCACAGCAAAGTACAGTACAGTGGAATATAGACCTCTTTGATCACGTAAACAACGCCGGTTCAATGTTGGTCCAGAAGAACTTCCTGTTTCAGTTCTTTAATAGGCCACTGCACAAAATACAATCAACAGAATATTTAACCAATTTAAAATGTTTTCGTAAGATAAAAATACGAAAAAGAAATAAAAACAGAAACCGAAAGTGCTTCTGGACCAGTGTTTACATCTTATGAAGTGGTCTATAGCACAGTATAGTGCATTCGGGTCCAGTACAGTATAAAGCTACACAGTATAGTGGTGTGAAAAAGCCTTGGCCCCCTTCCTGATTTCGTTTGTCACGCTTTAATGTTTCAGATCATCAAACAAATGTAAATATTAGTCAAAGATAACACAAGTAAACACAACATGCAGTTTTAAAATGAAGGTTTTTATTATTAAGGGAAATGCGGTGTTACTTTTACGCCAGACGTAATGGGACACACACCTTCCAAAAAGTTCAACTTTGTCTCGTCAGTCCACAGAGTATTTGCCCAAAAGTCTTAGGGATCATCAAGAGGTTTTCTGGCAAAACTGAGACGAGCCTTTGTGTTCTTTTTGCTCAGCAGCGGTTTTCGTCTTGGAACTCTGCCATGCAGACCATTTGTGCCCAGTCTCTTTCTTATGGTGGAGTCATGAACACTGACCTTAACTGAGGCAAGTGAGGCCTGCAGTTCTTTGGATGTTGTTGTGGGGTCTTTTGTGACCTCTTCGATGAGTCGTCGCTGCGCTCTTGGGGTAACTTGGATCGGCCGGCCACTCCTGGGACGGTTTACCACTGTTCCATGCTTTCTCCATTTGTGGATAATGGCTCTCACTGTGGTTCGCTGGAGTCCCAAAGCCTTAGAAATGGCTTTATAACTCTTTCCAGACTGATAAATTTCAATTACTTTGTTTCTTATTTGGTTGACTTTCTTTGGATCTCAGCATGATGTCTAGCTTTTGAAGATCTTTTAGTCTACTTCACGTAGTCAGGCAGATCCAATTTAAGTGATTTCTTGATTGGGAACAGGTGTGGCAGTCATCAGGCCTGGGTGTGGCTAGAGAAATTGAACTCTGGTGTGATAAACCACAGTTAAGTTATGTTTTAACAGAGGGGGCAAACACTTTTTCACACAGGTCCATGTAGTTTTGGATTTTGTTTTCCCTTAATAATAAAAACCTTCATTTAAAAACTGCATGTTGTGTATCTTAGACTAATATTTAAATTTGTTTGATGATCGTAAACATTAAAATGTGACAAACATGCAAAAAAATATGAAATCAGGAACGCTCTGATTCTGCTCTGTTACAAGCATGAACATTGTTCACATCAAAGATACCTTTACAGTCAATGAAGATGTTAAGATGTGATTTAGATAACTTTCAATTGTAGGATTGTTTTTTTTTCTAATATGATTTTGTAATTGATGCATTACAGCCTAGTTCTGTATGTTTTTAAACCATTTAATAACATTATGAGTGCGAATGAATGTGCATGAACTCTGTCTTCTGTTCAGAAATCAAACATACATACTGAGGAGAGAAGAGCGTCTGTGGTGAAGGAGGTGAAGATGTGAGACTGGACGTCAGTGACGCATCACAGATCAAGCTCTTTCAAGACACAAGCTTTTCCTCAACAAGATGAAACATTCGTGAAGTTTCAGGTCCACAAGAATCCCCAGCACGCGGTTCAGAAAACCTTTACACAAGCAAATCCTGGGAGGGAAACATGTGTGACGTTTCCTAGCTTTACAGAGATCGAATTTCCAGTATTTTTCCTGTGATATTTATTATATTTATAGCATTATTAAGATGAAGAAAATAGTTTTACAAAGAATATTATTTCATAATAATAAGTACGTTAGAATTTTAAACTCTGAGATTTGAAAGGATGGGATGGTTGTGTGAAGATATTCACCTGAGATGTGTACGCGGGTGATCATTGATGCTGGACATCACAGTGTGGTCATGGAAGATCAATGGTTTTTAAACAAGATGCTGAAATCTTCTGAGTAACAGACAATTTCCTAGCAGTTCTGACAGGAAGACTCATCATTCATTGATGTTACTCATCCAGTCGAATTGCAGAAGAACTTTTTTATGGGTGTCTGATTAGATTATCAACATATTGTGCATTATATGATACATATTGGTATATAACCAAGTTTAAGAAGTTAAATATTTCTTATTCGTTGTGTTTTTATAGTTAGCTAACCCTTTAGCACACTGCTAGACATTTAGTTATATTTGAGTCACGTATCTACATGGATTGAGAATGACTGTTTCATTGACCGGCCAGACCTGATTATTCATGTCAGTGTGGTTGTTTTGACCCTTCAACCCTCTGGCACCACCAGCGTAGACCCTCATCCTATGAGAATCTGACAGAGACGTTCGACTAAAAAATTGACAACAAAAATTCATAACTGCACTGAGTATATCAGATTGAACTGAATCAACTTATTTAGATGTTTATTTATGAAGTTATACTGTAAGTTGTTGTGTCATAAAATAAGGATATGAACTAGATCAGTCGGAAGTGACATCTTTCTTTTTCCAGTCAAGTGTCTGTACAGGTGACAGACTGAACTTAGTATGACTTGGAATACTCCATTCGGTTTCCAAAAAATTGTTCAAATAATCTTTAGAATAATTTATTGTTTTACATGTGTATCTCTGCTGCTGTTTACTACAGTATTTGTATAAAAATCAACAGTGTTGTGTAAAGAATCATTTGTCATAATCAACAATAAAAAGTAAGACTAGTTTTTTTTAAACGCACTTAGCAAACGTGAAGTTTTTTATTGTCCCTCAAACAAACTCAAGTTAATCTGAAGTCATTTGATGTTAGATAATGATTTAACATAAATTTAACTAAAATGTCAACACTGAATTTAAAATCCTTACAGTAGATGTGTAGATGCTTGATATATATTTGTAGACAATATCAATTAAATTCTTTTGATAAAAACAAAGCGTTGACAAGCAGTGACGGTTTCCAGTATTCATGAGAACTTCTTCAGTACTGGAGAAAGCAGAATGCACCCGATGAACGAGCACAGCTCCAAATATCATACAAATTCATATAAAAATGTGATTTCAGTCTCTGAAAAACAACAGTAAATTGAAAGCGTTTGGTAGTTGTAGGCCAAGGTGTTTGGTTACCGTTACAACATTGGTCGACCAATGATAACGCTTCACAGGTCACATGAGCAACAAACAGACGTTCAGAAGAATCGTCCACCTGAAGCAGGACTTCACATTTCCTTTGAACCCTTTAAAGTTCCAGCGTCTGGAGGCATCAGAACATGATGATGTGAATGTTACTGGAAGGACACGGACGGTTCTTCAGTTCCTCTTCTTCTGTCGGGCTCGGACGTCTTCCTGCGGATCATCGATACACTGAAAGCCAATTAACATGGCCACGATAGAGACACCTGAAACACAAAGGGTGAAGATGAGGTTTTGAGAAACATTTAGAATATTGTTCATGAACATCTCATGGCATTACGAGAAGTCATCACTCACTTGCCACGATCAGAGGAGCCATGACACCAATGGTCAAAGGAGCGGTTTTATAAATGAAAGCCTCTGACAGAAAGTGTCCGAGCGCCAGAACAAATGTCCACAGGGTGATATGATAAAGCCTGAAAGATATATGACACATTAACATAACGGATCCTGTCTGATTATATGGATGCGTGTTTTCTTAAGAGGTGAAGTCTTACGTTCGGTTCTGAATGTCTATAGCGCAGGCACAGCGTATGATGGAAGACAGAAGCGTCCATATCCCAAAGGTTCTCGCCTGAAGTCCATTCACTAAAGAATCAAACACCAGCACATTTCATTTAGCAGCAACAACGTACTGCTTTTCACACATCCTTCATATTTTGTTTACAATCTACACTCGCAGGTAAAAACAACCCAGCAATTTTAGTGTACATGCATGAATATTAACATTGATTGATTGTATAATGCTGAGCAAGTCACTCATTTAGGTTCATTCCTATATTTATTTTCTGGCTAGTTGAATTTCAATTCTTTGCACTATTTAATGAACGTAGTAAATGTTATATGCTGTAGCTCAGATTGGGGCAAGTTGTCACGTGTTTTATTCCGGTGAGCCTTCTTAATGTGCAATTTTTCCTGGACAATAAAGATAGAAATGTGTAATAGCCTTTATAGCCATGAGTTGGGTCTGTAGAGAAATTGACTTTAGACTTTAGAAATATGGAGTGTAAAGTGTGACAACTTGCCCCGGGTTCGTCGCATATTTCATTTAATATACATGTATAGGCCTACAAACAATCGTTCTTAAACAAATCTACAAAGATGAAACATACAGTAAAGCACAGAAAATATCAAACAGAGCAAACAAACAGTATATAAAATCTGTGAATGCTTTCGATCATTAATACATGAAGGTTTGTTGGGTTAAGACCATAATCAGGTGTTCCTGTGTAGAGTTTCTCCGATAAGAAGCTGTGATCTCTGAAGCTCTGAACGGTGTTTCCCATCGCGATCACAGACACCATGAGCAGCCAACTCCTCAACACGTTCAGAAGACGACTCATCCTTCAGCACCTGCATCACATCACATGCTACATTCACATCCATTACTCTGCTCGTTTTAACTACATGACTGAACGATCATATCTTAACTTTCACCGTGAACGGTAATTGTTAATGGATTTACTGGTTTATTCATTCTTCTTACCTTAATCAGGTGTTGTAGTATAACTGTTACAGCTCAACAATCCAAACACAACTGACCGCTCCAGCTCAGGACATGAATGCTGACCAATCACAATCGCGAACGATGCTTCCGTCAGGTCGTACCACCACTTCATTGGATAGTTTGGAGGCGGTGCTTCAAGCAACCGCCCACTTCTGGGAGATTCTACCAATCACAGGCCGCAGATTTTCTGACGAGCTGTGAAAGACGTTGACAGGTAGAATAAATATAAGACTTTTTTCGTATTCATAAATGTACATTGGGGGAAATAATTTAAATTTGGTGAAGAATAAATGTAAATTTGCTGGACCCTAACCCTTGTTTTTAATTTCAAGTATCTTGAAGTATCTAAAAGATAGAAATACAATATCTAAAAGATTAAAAATCCAGAGAATGTATAGAAATGTCATTTAATATCTATTTTAATAAGGTTTGCCTTTAAGACTTATAAAAAATAGAAAAATAATCAATAACTGGAACTTTTCACAGAAACCCTAAAAAGTGTTAAATCAGAGTTGAACTGTTACAAACAAATACATTATTTTATTTAATTGTAATCTGATTGACAAGTTACAGTATACATACAGTATATATTTATTATTTTAAGTAAATAAATAACATTCATTTTAGAACTATAACTAGAGCATTATTTTGACACGCAAGCTCCTGGGTTGTTTAAAATGCGCCACTTCCGGTTCCTGTGTCGATTGTTGTTTCTGTCCGAATACGACCTGTCAACACTGAGTCGACTCTCAAAGATTCGACTCACCTGTTAAACCCCAGCCCGCATAACGTGAACTTGTTCAAAGCAGCGAAAGAACCGATTCCCTGTCGGAAACGACTCCCAACACCAAGTTGTAGTTCAATTTGCAGGGAAGAAACTGAGCGCAACAAAGTGGCGTTATGTCGTTAAACGAGGAAAAAGTGCGTTAATGTGATAGACAGCAGATCTGTGTGACTTTGAGGTGACGGACAGGCCACTGTTCTGCCCGAATGTAGTGAACGAGCGCTGCACCGAAGCAGGCCAGGATTCAAAACAAAGCTTTAACTGGAACTGATTTACCCGTGAACGGTGTGCTCGAGCGTCCGAGAAAGAGGGAGATGTCTCTGGATGAGTATGAGAGGCATTACGCCTCTCTGAACTCAGATGGAGGTGAATCGGTCAGCGGCAGATCTTCGTCATCAGGCGCTTTTCCAGGAGAAGAGGAGAAATTGCATTACATTCCCATTCGGGTGCTGGGCAAAGGAGCGTTTGGAGAAGCGACTCTTTACAGACGCACCGAGGTAAGATTGAACTTCTGCGATTGATCACATCACCTGGTGGATTGAGGGGGTTGACCACGCCCACTGGCTAATAGGGTTATTGATTGAAAATCAAATCCGTGTGTCCTGCACGAATATCTTGTTTGTGTGCATGTGGGCGTGGAGGTGTTCTTTGGTTCTAAGGTAAACATGCACTTTGAATAGTGTGCTTTTTTCTTCTGTGCAGGATAATTCTTTGGTGGTGTGGAAGGAGATCGACCTGAACTGTCTCTCAGACAAGAAGCGCAGAGATGTCATGAATGAGATCAGCATCCTGGCCATTCTCCAGCATAACAACATCATTGCCTACTTCAATCACTTCATGGACAGAAACACGCTGCTGATTGAGCTGGAGTACTGCAATGGTGCTGAGCTCACGCAGCCAACACAACTCCAACATTTCAACACGTGTGTGATGCTGAACGTGTCTGTTTTTGTGCAGGTGGAAATCTGTACGACAAAATCAACCAGCAGAAAGGACAACTCTTCAAAGAGGAGGTACAGTAATGAACACATGTCCGAAAAACGCTTTGACCTTTTCATTCAAAGCCAGACATGACACGGACATCGGAAAGCAATCCAGAACAAATTTCTTGGTGCAGTTTTGTTGTTTTATGTTTGTATATTAATTTATGTTATCGTACATCATACACACGATGGCTGCTGTACTTTATTATAGAGCCAAATTTCCAAAGAAATGGACGCAACATTCTAGCTGAAATAATGATTCAGTCATTATTATATTTGCTGGAACATAAGTGTGTTATTGCAACACAACCTCTGGATGTGTGGTGGTTTATGAAGAATATCAGATCAGCGTGACTGACCAATCAGAGAGGCGCGTAATAGTTTATTGGAACTGTCTGTTTATTGTAGGTGGTGGTGTGGTATCTATATCAGATCGTCGCTGCGGTCGCTCACATTCATAAAGCGGGAATCCTGCACAGGTAAGTCTCATTCTAATGCTGAGGATGTCACGTCATTGTCGTATGATAACCGCTCTTGCTTCTCTTCAAAGGGACATCAAAACCTTGAACATCTTTCTCACCAAAACCAACCTGATAAAGCTGGGAGATTATGGGCTGGCCAAGAAACTGGACTCTCAGTATTCAATGGCTGAAACCGTGAGTTCTCCACATCGCACGCCATCGTTTGGTTTGAGATTCGTGCTGTGGATTTGTCTCTGTAGTTCTTCTCCACCGGTTGTATTTGTCCGACCTCACGTGTCCGTCTTGTGATGTTTTACATTGAATAGTGTGTGGGTACCCCGTACTACATGTCTCCTGAGCTTTGTCAAGGAGTGAAGTATAACTTCAAATCTGATATCTGGGCCATGGGATGCGTCTTATTCGAGCTTCTGGCCCTCACCAGGACCTTTGATGCTACGGTAATTCCCCACGCACATAAAGTCACGCATCATCGCTCATATCGTGAAGTGTGTTCGTAAAAGCTCATCTCTCCGGTGTCCTCCCAGAATGCTCTGAACCTGTGTGTGAAGATCGTCCAGGGTAACTGGACCATGGAGATCAACTCGGACGTTTATTCCTCTGATCTCATCAAGCTGGTGTACGAGTGTTTAGATCAGGTACCAGAACACGAGCCATGTGCTAGCGTAGCTGTCAGTCATACGAGGAATGATGTCACGATGATGATGTCATATGTGTTGATCAGGATCCAGAGAAGAGGCCCACAGCAGAGGAGATTCTAGATCGGCCCGTCATCTCCTCAGTCAGACCGTGAGTCGGCATGCTGTCTTCCCTGCACACTTACATGTGTCGTCTACTCCAAGATTTGTCCTAATATTTGATATAGTGATATTATTATTCTTTTGTTCCGTCAGTGTTTCTATGCTGACGTGTTGTTTGTGTTTAGAGAGCTGGAGGAGAGAGTGGCAACCCTCAATTCAGCCATCAAGAAACCCAAGTGAGTACGACTCCATCGGTCCTCTCCAGTGTTTCTGCATCTCGTGAACCACGTCACGTTTTATTTCTCATTTCTTCAGGTTGAGCACAGTGACGGAGACGTCGATTGCCGTAGTGACCACGCGCTCGCGGGAGGTGTATTTCTGGGGCGGGGGGAAGTTTACCCCGCAGAAGCTGGACATGTTTAAGGGCGGCAGCATCGCGCAGCACGTGTGCGCCGGAGAGACGCACTTTGCCGTCGTTACTGTAGAGAAAGAGCTGTACACGTGGGCTGTAAGCATGCCGTATTTTCCCATAATACACAACAAAACCAGACGTCACATCCTGTTGTCGCGCAATGTGAAAGAGTAAACCGGGAAGCACTAGCTTTCTTTTCCACTGATGCGTCATGTGTTTGTCTGTAGAGCGTTCAGGGAGGAGCCAAGATGGTGGGTCAGCTGGGTCACGGCGACCAGGCGTCATACCGACAGCCGCGGAGAGTGGAGCGTCTCCAGGGTAAAGCCATCAGGCAGGTGGCCTGTGGGGCCGATTTCACCGTCTGTGTCACAGGTGAGCAAAGGGCCTTGAAGGACATCCTGCGGTGTGAAAAATCACGTGTCGTGATTTGTGGTTTGTAAGCCGTTGTGTGTTGCGCGGACAGATGAGGATCAGATGTACATGTTCGGGTCGGATTACTACGGCTGCATCGGGGTGGAGAACGAGCTGGGCATGGAGGTTCTGGAGCCGGTTCTCCTGGAGTTCTTCGAGGAGCGGCCGGTGAAGCAGGTGTCATGTGGAGATAATCACGTGGTGGTGTCGACTCACAGCGGAGACATCTACTCATGGGGTTGCGGAGAACACGGTAAACAGAGCCACACGTGACGCCGGTTACTCTCTGTGAAGACGTGTTGACTGACTGTTTCCCTCTGCAGGTCGACTCGCTTTGGACTGTGAGGATGATTTCTCCTCTCCGATGAAAGTGAGTCTAAATCGTCTTATTTTAGAAGATATTTGATAGGAAATAGGAAAGCAAACAGTTTTGACTACTATTGTCATTTTTCCTACTATGGCCAATGATGTCCCAGAAATGTAAGTTGCTAACATTTTTCCAAATATCTTTCTTTTCAAAGAAATGTATACAGGTTTGGGGGGGGTATTTCATAACAGAATTTTTATTGTTGGGTGGACTATCCCATTAAAGTTGACTAAAATGTAATATATTTATGTTTACTGAAATCAAATAAAACATTAGCCTGAATATTAATCGAAAAACTTTAACTAGACAGAAATGTTGCCTTAGATAACTGAAGTTTAAGCCAAGGCACTCAAATTATTGACTGAAAATAAATGAAAACTAAACAAAGACTAAAACTAAAAATGAATTCAAATAACATAGCAACCTAAAAAAAAATACAATTAAAACAAATAGACAAAATCACGTAACGAAATTAACTAAAATTAACATAAAAGCTAAACTATAAAAATATAAGCTAATTAATTTAATATTTGAATTAATTCATATTTGATTAATATTGATTTGTATGATCTGAATGGGCTCTCACTAAATCCTTGATGTTTCGAGTCTTACAAAACCCTAACTATGTAGACTTCCTATGCTCCCGCGTCATGTTGTCAGACTCGAAACACCAAGGATTTATTGAGAGCCAATCTGTATGTTGCCATGGCTACTCAATGTACTGATCAGGGCTGCGTTTCCCGATACCGTTGTCTCTTAGCGCGCTACAAAGACTCTGAAGGTACACCTTAACTCCAGTTATACCTTTTCTAGGCATGTTTCCCGAACTATACCTTAGGACATCCCTTCAACAACTTTTCTTTGAGGGCCAGATTCCAAAAGTATAAATAGGATAAGCCAGTTTTTTGACATTGCTGTTAATTTACTCGCCCCCAGTCCATCCAAGATGTGGGTGGCATTGTTTTTTCAAGAAGATATTTATAAAGATATTTGGTTGAATGAATGAAATAATACATTCAGCACAAAAGTAATCCCTGATCCTTGACATTAAACTGGCATTTTATAAAGCGAATCAATCGGTCTGTGCAAGAAACTGAACGCTGTTATTCCAATCGCATTCATGTGCCCCACGCACTTAGAAGAGCAGATCCTTTGAAGTGCAAGTTCTGGCGGGAGATGAAAAGCTGTTTTTCGTAAATCTAGCTGTTTAAATCATACATAATTAATATATATGAACATAAACATAATGAATCTGAGAGAACCGTTCATGTAGTTCTTTTTTCATGGTGTAGTACTGTTCCTGCAGTTCTTTTTTCAAGGGCACAAGATGCGTTTTGGAACGCGAACTATGGCGTGCGCAAACCGACTGCCTGTGGCTATAGATTGCCAATTATAACGTTGTAAATAACATTACGTTTCTTGGATTAAATAGCTTTATAAGACGTCAATCGTTATATGAGCCGCGGGAATTACTTTCGTATTGAATGTAGCAGCGTTTTGGACTTTCAAAGATGTGGCGTCTCAGGACGTGCATTTAAAGCACACCATTCTTAAAGTCTCTCCACTTATTTGAAGTGTTAAGGCGGGCCAGGTCAAGATGATTGCCGGGCCGCCAGTTGACTAGCCCTGCCAGGAGGTTACTTTCTTACGTTTCCAGGTGCTGTCCGTGGCGGTGGTGCTGAATTAATGGATATCAATCGTTCGACAATCAATTATTCACTCTGTACAGGGACTGCTTCACTGCGTTATGTGAGGTAGCTGCGTTCTTTATAAAAGCACTTTAGAAATAGTTAAAGTTGCATTTATTAGGACTCATAGAATAAAAATAAAACAAAAATTGCAAACTAAATCCAACCATGGATATTATTTAATTGTTAAATGAGTGTGCGAACAAATGCCCAAATGCATCAACCGCCCTACACTAACTGACAGTATGGTCATTTATATCAAAGGATCTCAAACTTTGGGTCGGAGGGTCACTCAAAGCCACTTGCTGTTTGCTGTGCATTGAAAAAGTTTGGATGCGCAAGCGGCGCATTTACAGCGCGAAGCATTTAGCTCATGGCCGCGTTTATTAAAACATTAAAATATAATCAACATTATCAATCACACTTACAATATCAAGGGGAATAATATAAACAAGTATGCCATAATTGTGCAGCCCTACAATAAGGTATTTTGATACTGAAATTAAACGTATTCATTCATGACAAGAAAAATAAAAAGTAAAGGGAGTGAATGTGTGTTGTTTTCCTTTTTTTTTGTTTAAAAGGTGTGCCATGACATAGCCTACCTTTGATTATACCTGTGTTTGGGAACCCCTTATTTATATTATCATAATATATGTTGCTATAGTGTAATTATTTACTCGATTAAAGCGCAGAACGCAGAACATATAATCAACAGCTATAGCAGGAAAAGAAGAGGTGAATTGAGGGGCTGCTCTGTTGAGTTTGTCTTGACAAAGTTAGACCGACAAGATCCAAAAGCTGCTGAATTTGCTGCCGTGGCAGGTTAAATAAAATAATAATTGCAGCATAAATTGTAGCCAGGTTTTCCCAGATTAAATGCACTGAAATGTTCCGCGGATGGCGCCGTCTTTGTTTTAGCCAAAATATTTGCTGTATCGCAGCAGTTTGATTAAACTTTATACCACAATCTTTCTCTTTAAATTTACTCCAAATTCTTTGGTTTGCCCGCTGATGCACCGTTAGATAATGTCATTAAAAATCTAACAGCCATCAGTGTAAAGACAATTATATTCTTTGCATGAAAATACATCAATATTCTGGTATTTTTAACTTTAGAATTGTATTTGTATAGACAGTGATGTAAAGAAGCTTTTTTCCACAGTGGCCACTAGCGGGGTGAACTCTTAACAGTGATAATGCATAGCTAAGAGCACTCCAGACCAACCTTCCGAATGTATGACTTACAGAAGGTATTTTTCGGGAAACACATATTAACGATAAGGTACATAACTTAAGAACGACGTAGCGTTAAGAAGGTTTCGGGAAACACGGCCCAGCTCTTTCAGGACAATAGGTTTGAAAAAAGTCTGAGCGGAGGTCTTTTACGAATGTTATTTTGTTTTGTAGGTGGAGGTTCCCGCAGGAGCCTTTATTGACTCGGTGTACTGCGGAGCGGACGCGACGTTCCTCCTCACAGAGTCGGGGAAAGTGTTAGCCTGCGGGAACAACGAAATGAACAAACTGGGTCTGAATCAGGGCATCACAGGAATCAAAAACCACCCGGGAGAGGTATGTGCGCTAGACTCACGAGATCAGAGCGGTTGATTGGGTTGAATGGTTGAGTACAATGACTACGTGCGTCTCTGTGTGTGTAGGGTTATCAGGTTGTGCCGTACACCACCTCACTCACGCTGGTCAAACAACTCTCACGCTTCAAGATTCAGTTCATCTCTGCGGGGAAGACTCACACCGCGGCTATTGATGGTAAATACCGCTCACACGTCAGCAGATTGCCACGTCATTGCAGTCACCAGCACTTAAAATGTCTGTTGTGTGTCTGTAGAGCGAGGTCGTCTGATGACCTTCGGCTGTAATAAATTCGGCCAGCTGGGTGTGAAAGACTTCAAGAAACATCAGGGCGTCCAGCTTCTCGTGGGACCATTCGGGGGGAAGGGGGTCACAAAGGTGTCCTGCGGTGACGGATTCACTATCGCCGCCACAGAGGGTGAGCGCAGGAGCACATTCACCACCTACATCACTAAGTGCTCAGACGACACAATATTTTGTCTCTTGTGTCTTAAATGTTATTTAAAGTCCGTTTGATTCTGACAAGTATCTGCTACACACAGTGCTGGAAATGGCTGAGATTCACTGGGGGGGGGTCTCTAGTTTGGCATATATTTCATATTTTTACACCACAGATGCAGAACTTGCCACTGTATTTACAAAGAAAATGGGAATAGTGTTTGGAGGCCATTTTATTTATAAAAGATGAACATTCTCTACATCTTAAGGTGGAACTCCATTTCCAGCTCTGGGTATACATACTGTACGAACTGTCATGCGAACTGTCATGCGGGCAGCGCGAGTTGAAATTTGCGTGAAGAGCTCATTGATACCTAATGTTTGATGGGTCCGAACGTGTAAAGGTTTTCGCGTCACGCACGCGAAAATAACGCACTTTTCTCACGAGTAATAAAGAGCGTGGAACGCGATTGTTCGTGTTTGGTGTGAACCCATCATATAGGACTCGTGCGTGTGGATGGATAGATGTGTTTGATGTAACTCGTGTTCCTCCTCTCCTCAGATAATCAGATCTTTGTGTGGGGTAACGCAGGGAACGGCCGGCTCGGGATGCCCGCGGATAAAGGCTTCGGCTCAGAGGTGTGTCCTGCTCTTCCTCGTCCCATCTTTGGCTCTTTACATCACGTGCCCGACCTGTCGTGTAGAGGTTGGCACACTATAATCATCATGGGTTAGTACCACTGCTACTTTATGACTTACGACGTATTTCTTTTCAAATGTGTTGGCCTGTCTTTAATATGATGTCATTCTGAAACGAACATAATTCTTCATGTTTCTTCACAGAAAAAGTTCTGAACTCCAAAACCATCCGTTCAAACAGCAGTGGACTGTCTATTGGAAGCGGTGAGAACAGAGATTTCACACAACTAGCTAGCTTGACAAAGTCGGAGGTGGAAATGTCCTGGTTGAATTTGTCCCACTATTGACAGTCACAGTAATATTATCCAGTCATGCCACATGAACATCGCGCAGAATCAAAACATGATTTAGTTTTCGAATAATATTCATTCTAAAACTCCCGTAAGAGACTGTTCTGTATTTCTGTTCACTGTCACGTCTGACATCTGAGATTGAGCTGTAAGTCTGACCGTTTGTGATGTTATTTCAACTGTGATCTGTAGGTCAGTGCTCGACCTCATCTATCGAGCTGGAGACGCACTCGGCCACCGACTCCGAGCTGCGTGAGGGGATGCTGGGAGGAACCGTGGAGGCCGACTTGGACAACCGGGGTCTGGAGATGTTCTCAATGGACAGTAAGACCAACGAGAGCTCCTGCCCCTCATGGCTGAGGAAGGTGAATCTGAAACTTACTTTCAAAAACAGCACGTTAACCTTTGCTCACCAGCTTGATTGTGTATGACCGCAGGAGCTGCTGGATGCCGAATTCATCCCCATACCGGACGATTCCAGCGACTCCATCAATCCGCTGACGTCCGCATACAGAGAAAGCGCAACGATGCCCTACGAGGAACTCAACCAGCTGAAAGCAGCGGCAGCCGCCGCCGGCGGGGCGGATCTCCTGGTGAGATTCAGCTGTCATGAAGACTATTTTTCTGTTTATTCGTAAGGTTGTAAATCGTTTAAGGGATAATTCACCCAAAAATGACAATTCTGTCTTCATTTGCTCGACCTCAAGTTGTTCCAAACCTGTATAAAGTTTCTTGTTCTGTTGAACACAACAAACGATGTTTGTAGCCGTTGTGGGGCGCTACGGACCACCATAGCAGAGAAAACATTGCTATAGAAGTCAATGGTGCCCCAGAACCTTTTGGTTCCACTTATTTTTGTGTTCAACAGAACAGAGAACTTTATACAGGTTTCATCTCTTTACGACTGATAAAACTTTAAAATCACGCCTCATTGAATTCCTCACGATTCTCTTCAGCATGTCACTCTTTGTTTTCCAGGCGACAGCGTGTGCGGATGAGGGTCGCGTGAATGGGACGGAGGGGCAGAACTGCTGCGGGGCGAGCGTCGAGCTGGCAAGCGTACGCTTTAAACATCTTTATTTTAAAGCTTCGGAATGTAAAATGATAAATTGACAGAGTTCTGTTCATTTTTACAGCTCAGAGAAACCGTGAACCGCCAGGACGCCCAGATTCAGCTGTTACAAAAGCAGGTCCGTCTTTTCTTACTTTGTTTTTACAAGCTTGCTCAATCCACAATGCTTTTGGTCTGTTTTTTTTCATGCAAGTTATAGACGGATAAAAAGGCCACCATGCTTTGTTTCTTTGAAGGTTAAGAGACAGAACGGTCAATGAAATGCAAAAAAATAAAATCGTGTCAAACACAGTGTCATTGTGATGCTGTTTTGCACAGGCAAGCTTGTTTCTTTTTTAACTGTTGTTTGGTAAAAACAGCGGCCGTGAATACATACGTTTCCCATGGAGGTATTGAAGCTTTTCTTGTGTTTTTAGTACAACGACCAGCTGAAAGAGAACGAGAGATTGTGGAACGCCATTGAGAACCTCAGAGCTCCTGCTCCGCTTCAGGAGATCAACCAAAATCACTGTGGACATGAAGAAGATCCACAATAACTCTCTCGGCACCCTTCAGTCACGCTGAGCGTTGTGAAGTAAAGCGTGTTCGTGTGTCCACAGTATGTTTGAATGAGTGGAACTGATGTTGCGTTGCTCCGGCCGGAGAAACTCTTAAAGCCAAACAAGCTTCTGTCAGCCAAATCACAGAGTGCCTTTTAATATCAACCAAAGACTGTTTCACGTCAAGCTGATGTGTGTTTTAGTGCTGTATGGCGGGCTGGATCAGGGGAAAAGGGTGAATTCAAGCAGATGTGAAATGAAACGAACCCTTCATAAGTGTCATAACGCTTTTTAATGTTCTTTCTTCCGTTCATTCGTCTTTAATCATTTTTACATTGTTTTAACAAGGATGAAAGGTCTCTTCGATCAGCATCAGTATTAATGACAGTTTTAAAGTGTTTTTCTGTTACATTCACAGGTGTCACATTCACGGGGTTTTCAGCATACGCACATGTCACGCTTGTTAGGTTTTCTTCTGTGCAGTTTCACATGTAGCGTGTTGAATATATAACATCATTTTCTGATTTTTTCTTTCTTTTGAACAAATGCTTGTCATTCTTGTGTGTTTTTTGCCAAATAAGACATGAAATAAGTCAAGCAAAAATGTATATTTGCAGCTGCAACCAAATGAAAACTTCTTTATGCATCTGTGCGTGTTCGTGTTTTATCTGTTAGAACGGATGATGTTTAAGGTTGCTTTAATATCCTAGTCAGTTTTCTACATCATCTGTATAATCGTGGGATTTGCTTCTTTATGCTTTATACAACCATATTAGCAAAGGACTAGATCTGGTGTATTTTATTCAAAATGTGAGAAATTGACACATCAAGGTAAGTTTTAAATGCTGCGATTTCAAACAATTCATTTAATACAATTATTGGATGTTTTTTTTTGTATGTATGCTTGTATTTGCATTTTGCTAAAATACAGTAAACCGCCCATAATCTGACTCTCCGGGACTTTATCCTATTTTTGATTCAATTGTAGCTAATTACGGCGCGTTTTTCATAATTGTCAGGTGTGGGGCAAGTTGTCGCAATGTCATGCTTTGGGTGTACAGCAATACACAATACAGCGCTATATAAATGCCTCATGCACTCATACGATTGGATCTCGCTGTCCTTGCCCAGGACGCTTATCTGATCCGTGTGCGCATGCGCAGCAAACCACAGGCATTCAACACAATGACCATACAATATAATAAGATTTACAGTCTAAAAGATTCTAAAACATACATATCAAGAGTGATTCTATAATTACGGGTACATACCATGTCCATGGGGTGTATTTATCAATTTGACTAAATATTAATTTCAAGCAATGACCAATTTTATATTAGGTGATATTTCTCTTTCTTTTAATAAAGAAAGTTAGCAAGTTCTTTAATTTATTTAGCAAAAAATGCAAATTATATACGGGAATTTGCAGTTTTTGTGCTGTCCGATTTCATGCTTTTCAAGTTTGCTCTTCAAAATTAACCCTAGAAGACATGTTTGTGTATATTATTTTCAACATTATTTGTTCAAAATAATCATTAAAACATGATAAAGGTGTTTTTAAAACTATTTGAATCCTTAATAAACATAAAATTATTCACTTTGTGTGTGTCCGAGAAATCTTTATCAACTATGTTACCCATTTATATAACCCCTATAAATCAGCAATGGTTTGCTCCAAATTCAAATAATCAACAATGTGTGATGCCACGCCCTTTTTGGCAGGAATTCTGAAGACAGTGTGGTAATTTTCAACTCCTCCTCTTCAATATTTCATCAAAATGATTGTCTGCATATGGAGTGGATTAATTGTTCATCAACTATGTTATCAACATTTTCTTGTGTATTTATCTTAGATGTTATAATCAACAAAATGTAAAGAAAGTACATAGAAATATAAATTGATCAAGGTCATATGGTGACATGTTTAAGGTCTGTAGGGCCTAAAATGGGTCTAAAATGGAGGAAATGTCAACTATGTTACCTGTCAACTATGTTACCCATCAAGTGTAACACAGTTGACAGGGAATAACACGGTTGACAATGTTGTAAGGGTTTACTGGGTTTATGCTTATTAAGTCCATTGATTAAAAAACATTAACTTGATTAAATTGATACTACACAGAAATTAAATTATAATATATAAAAGTGTAATAAGGTAGTAATTACATAAATGCATGATTTGAGTTATACTTATCAGGGAAGAAGTCAGCTGATCTGAAACCATTTTTTAATTATTGTTATTAAAATTTTGAATGATACAGGGATTAACTCAACAATATTATCCATACACTGAATAAATATTTATACTCTAGCTAGACTTAACGACATCATTATAGATATTTTCCATTCTACCCCTATAGCCTACTCATATTAACAAACAATAATTTCATGGATCATTTTGATACGTTTCAGTGATTTGAAATGACAGTTTCCTGATGACATATGTAATTTTAGCCCTATCAATTATGCTATACACTATTTCAAAACAGAGTAATTTCTGGTCTGTCATGGTCCTGCCTTCTTGTTTATGATTTTCTAGTCTTGTGGCAGGATCGTGACAGATCCCTTATGTTTAGTGTGAGAAAGTCATGGTTTGTTTATCATTGACATGCCATGTGCTTTCTCGTGTCTCGTCATTGGCCCCGCCCCTCTCGTTTCCCGTATTGCTTCCCTGCCGTGTCTCACGTTCCTCACCTGCCCCTCGTTTATTATCCTTTGTTTGTCTCCCTATAAAATATCCTCGTGTTCATTGTCCTGTGCTCGATCGTTGTTCTTGTACCTACCTGGTTGTAGATGGCGGTGTGTTTTGCTCGTGTCCTTGATTCCTTGCCTTGCCTGTGAAGTACGTGTTTGTTATTTACCCTGCCCTGCCTTTGTTACCCTTCTGTGTTTTGGTAAGACGTTGTGTCGTGTTTAAGTTTTAGTTATTTTTGTCTTGCTGTTTTTGCCCCCTCAGTATTTTGGTTTCTGTTTTTATATTAGTCCTGTCTTCGTTACCCTATTGTGGGTTTTTGTTTTGTGTTTTATTTGTTAAATAAATAATTTGTTAACCCCTTCACCGCTGCTGCCTGCATATGGGTTCTTCTCCACACAAACCGTTGAGAGAAGCACATGTCAAATGATAAACAAACCATGACTTTCTCACACTAAACATAAGGGATCTGTCACGATCCTGCCACAAGACTAGAAAATCATGAACAAGAAGGCAGGACCATGACATGGTCTAGAGAGATGAGGTTATCTGCTGCTGAGAAGCAGCTCCAGTACAGGGCTCAGCGTGATGCGGATCCTGAGAAAAGGGCTGCATATTTAAAGAAACAACGAGAAAAGTGGCATGCCTTAATTGCATCTGACATATTGTAGATTTGTTATCAAAAATAATGTTTTTATCATAAAGCAACGTTTCTCTCTTCTTTTCCTAATGCTTCCCGTCAACTGTTACTTTGTTGTCAACTGTGTTACATGGGATTTTTGTGCCATAATTTGTATAAATGTTGGCTGAACTGTAATAAAAATGATGGGGGACATTTTTAGAGAGCAAGGTCTGACATAATAATGTTGAATAACTCTAAATTCAACGTAATGTGGATTAATGTAGAGGGAAAAAAATCATCCTTGATGATACTATCCCACAGAATATCAATTATCCAGCTCAAAATTCATATTTTCAAAGCAGTTAGACAAACAACCACAAACACACTGAAGAATAGACTAAAGAACTTCCAAACAAATGTTTTATCAAATGCTTAGTATTTCATTCATGTCTTCTATGATACAACTTTTGTCTGTAACACAGTTGACAAAATAATGAATCAGATGTTTATTTTGATTTAAATATTTAAGTTATCATTTGAGCTTAAGCTTGCCAATTAATGAATTTTGCACATTCCAGTGATATATTATGGAAACAAGTAGAATATTTAGCAAAAAAACACACTGATTTCTTCACTTATATGATGATATGAAATGTACCCCTAATTATAGAATGACTCATAAAATAAAAGACTATTGTACAGAAAATGGGGGATAATAACATATAAGAGACATTGGACAGGGTTGTATACAGTAGAATATACATATGAACAGATTGTATGTACACTTGTGCAAAAGGATCATGTAGTAAGTAGAGGTAGTGTTATATACATGTATACATAAAATGTAGATATAATAAGGCACAATAGTGCACACTATAGGAGTAGTGGAAGTGGAATATGATTTAAAGACATTTACAGAAGTTTTCTTATAACTGTTTAGACCTCATTGTATAAATTGCGTATATGGTGTTGTTTATTATTCCACCTGGTAAATTGGCATTACTATTGTACTCACAATGTTATTAATAAGCTCTTGTTTATTGCTAAAAAAAATAAAGTAAGAAAGTCTTCGGAACACCCGAATGCTCGACAACGTTTCGCGATTCGGCTCCAACGAATCATTCAAGTGAATCAGTTCAAAAGAACGACTCGGACATCGTTCAACGTCACATAGCGGGTCTGAGATCCGACTGGGCGATGGCTCGAACCGACAGCCATCACGATGAAGCTAACTATTGGAATCTATTGTGTCGCTCTGTATTGTCTGTAAACACGTGCGCGTAATGACACTGAGCTTCGCGGGACGCGTTGGGTCGGCGGTGGGGTGACGTCATTGGCGCGTTCGCCGGCGCGTCTTTACTGTAGTGTTTGTGATGCGCTGAAGATTAAGGGCAGACGCTTTGATTTAACCCGTGGATGTGATACTGGACTGCCTGTGAATGTTTTCTGGAGGATAACAGATTTATTTGATGTGTTCTGATGTTTATTCTGATGCTGTTGGGCGGTCGGGGCTCATGAATCAGACGCGTATTGATCTCTATTGTTACTGTCATGATCAGCTGTAATATTTTCAATGTTCCTTACGCGTTATAACTGATATTCAGTTTGTGCTGACAAGTAGAGCTGAAGGGGTTTTGTGTTTTAGTTACATATTAGTCGTGTACTTGAAAACTAGTATGCTGCTTGAAATGTGTTGACAGAGATTTGGCTGGGGGTCCGAGTGTGTCAGACACCCAGCCACCCTACAGAGAGTGTTTGTGATCCAGTGAGAGAGAGAGAGAGAGACAGTGTTTGACCCATTGTGTGTGTGTGACCCGTCCATGCCCGTGTCCTGCTGCGGCTCTTTCCATCACGGCACCTCTCCGAGGAGATTGGTCCGGACGTCAGGATTCAGGCCCTGTGTGATCCAGCCCAGTGCCAGCGCCTCCTCTGCTGGCCTCAGAATGAGCCGGACTGCTCAGAGTTTGGGAGGGGTTGACGACAGAGACGAGGAACAAGAGGACGAGGGGGAAGATTTGAGGGATGGTGGGATTCCCTGCATTATTAATCGGGGCGGTCTGCCCATAAATGAGGAGACCTGGGAGCAGATGTGGAGGCACGTCGCCCGGATCCATCCTGATGGAGAGAATGTAGGGAAGAGGATCTGGGCAACCAGCGACCTTCCCAAGGTGAAGCAAAATCCCAATCTCTGATCTTTAGTCATTTGGATTAAAAGAACGACAGTTCTGGCAGAATTTATTCTGTTTGCTGCTATGGTTAACATTATATTTAAGTTCTTTATTATGTGTGTTTTATATTCTTTGCGTAGCATAACATTATATATAAATGTGGTGTCCCAAAGAAACTTTTTTCCGCTGATGCTGTTATCCTCGTCCCCCACACTGATATACATACAAACTTGATATTTACTTGATAATAAAACATATTTTTATAATCTACAGATTCCAATACCAAGTGTGCCTACATTCCAACCCAACAGCAGTATTCCTCAGCGTCTGGAAGCCATACAAAAATACATCAGGGATCTACAGTATCCTCTGCTCGTGACTTCATACACATCAACTGTTTAAACACTTTGTCAATGCATCGTGTGTACATTTATGCTTTTAGTAGAAATGCTTTGAAGTATAACGTCTCTAATCTTTTGTTGTGAGTTTTTGTAGTTGATTAACTTCAACAGTATATTGTGTGTAGTAGTTGACTGTGTGTAATGCCCTATTTGTTCCTCGACAGAGTGTTGTTGTGTACTTAACAGTGCCTCTCAGATACAATCACACTGGAACACAGTTTTTTGAGATAAAGAAGAGCCGACCGCTCACAGCGTAAGATCAAGTGCACACAATTTTATCTGAAACATTCATGCTTGAATTTTAACTAGTAACAATTTGAAGCCATCACTTTCATACAAACACAGCTCTCGCGAGACACAATTACAAGCCGATGGCAGCAGTAGGTGATTATGAATATGTGTGCGAGGACTTACAGTGTGGCTTCATCAGACGCTTTTAGTTTAGTTAAAGTAGTTCAAGTTATACTATCTTCCACAGATTAATGGACATTGCCAAGGAAATGACACGAGAGTCTCTGCCAATCAAATGTTTGGAAGCCGTGATCCTCGCAACGTATCCTTCACTTCAATACAATTCACATGCTCCTGTATAACAAGCACTATCGAGTTACAGTGAGTCATCCGCCGGTGTGCACGCTAATACATTTAGGGGCGCTTTCCCGGACAGGGATTATTTTAAGCCAGGGCTAGACTTTAGTTTAATCAGGATGTGTAAGTCGTTTTTAAAAACAAACTTATAACAAAACAAAACAAATACAAAAAAAATGACTAGTGTGCATCACATTTGTCATTGAGACAAAACAATGGCACTGATATATTTTCAGATTTAAATTGCGACTAGGCTTAAACTGTGTCCAGGAAAACCACCCCTTAAATCTTATAGTTATCAATCATGGTGTGAATTGGCCTTTATTTAGTTCAGGTGGATTTTATGTTACTGTGGATGTCCAGGTTTGAAGGCTCAGACAGATCCGTTATGATTTAGGATCAGTTGAGCTCTTAGGGGAGTCTAGAGGGACCAGACACTTAATGAGGTTGCTACAGTCCAGATTATACATGGCATACAGTATTCACATCTCGACAGAGTTACAGCAGGGTGTTATTTGTCCTGGGGGAAAATGAGAATGTGGTAAGAACTACATTTAGAACTACAATAAAACTCACTACAGAAAAACAAGAAGTATTGTAAGAACTACAAATAAACGTACATGAGGAACTACAGAGAACTACAATAAAACCTATAGTAAGAACTACAGTGAGAATAAGAACTTAGAAAACTCACATTAAGAACTACAGAAAAACAAGAACTACAGAAAAACTTACAGTAAGAACTACAGAAAACTACTGTACTACAGAGTGAACAAGACTTAGAGCTGCAGTAAAAAACTAAAAACAGTAAGAACTACAGTAAAAACCACAGTAAGAACTACGTAAAAACTTGCATGAAGAACTATAGAAACTACAATAAAACCTGTACTAAGAACTACAGTGAGAACAAGACTTAACACTGCTGTAAAAAACTAAAGTAAGACAATAAGAACTACAGTTAAAACCACAGTAAGAACTACGGAAAACCTTGCATGAAGAACTACAGAAAACTACAATAAAACCTATAGTAAGAACTACAGTGAGAACAAGACTTAGCACTGCAGTAAAAACTACAGTAAAACAGTAAAAACTGCTCTTAGAACTACATCTATTTTGAACCACACCAAACCAGATTCAAAGCTTCTGCTCACCATGTCTGTCAGTGCATTGAGTGTTGATCTTAACAGCGTCGACCGGTCAGTTACCTCACCAACAGTTTGCCGAGCGTGGAGCGGTTTCCTCTCAGCTTTAAGACGTGCTTCTCAGGGAGTCACTTCTGTCACATCGTGCTGGGGGTCCACAGCGGCGGACGCTTCGGTGCCCTCGGGATCAGCCGGCGCCAGGACCTGATGTACAAACCGCTGGAGTATAAAACACTCGCCGACCTCGTGCAGGACTTCCAGGTGGCTTATCAGCGCTACTGGCACACGCTGTGTAAGGTGAAGATCGGCCATTACGTGTCCCACGACCCTCACAGCGTGGAGCAGATCGAGTGGAAACATTCGGTGCTGGACGTGGACAAACTGTCCAAAGAGGAGCTGAAGAAAGAGCTGGACAGATACACTCGTGATATGAGGTTAAAGGTAACGCTGACCTGAATGCATTCTTCCACATCAAACTGTTCTTCTGATCCTTCAGACACACAAAATGAGATGTTTATGTTTCAGATCGGGAAAGCTGCTCCGTCATCGCCCACTAAAGACAGAAAGAAGGATGTGGGATCTCCGCTGAGGAATCCAGCCAGTCCCATGCGGAAGAACAGTCAAAGTGACAGACGGTACGTCCCGGGATTGATCAGAAACCCATTTAACATGTGTCAGCCTCCTCTTATAATTCTGAGCTTAAAGCACAGACAGAAATCAAGTGTCATTTTATTAACTGGAAAAACGAGAAAGTTTTCTGAAACACCAGAAGAAATCATGCTGTAATTTCTTTCTTTTGTAAATATGTTGCTCTTTGTTAATGTAAGTAAAATGTCTCCTCAAGCAAGCATGAACCATCAGTGTGTCTGTTGAGGATCTTATTCATACATTAATTAATATTGTAATAATAATATGTGACCCTGGACAACCAAACCAGTTTTATGGGTCGATTTTTCTAAATTGAGATTTATGCATAATCTGGAAACTGAATAAATAAGCTTTTCATGGATGTATGGTTTGTTAGGATAGGTATTCGGTCGAGATACAACTATTTGAAAATAGGGAATCTGAGGGTGCAAAATAAAGTCGTCCATCAGAGGCGCTGTAGCAGGCCGTTGCTCTTAACACTCTCTATGGGCTTACCGCTGTAATGAAGTTGTGGAGAGTAGATGAACCCAAAAGCTGGAATTCTAAACTTTACATACTGTAGGTACCAAACTTGACGGGTAATTCCCAAAGAGTGGGCAGCAACGAATAAAGTTTGTAGGCGTGTTTCCGGGCATTTTTGTTTGCGATTTTGCTGCATCCACAAAAATAAAGTTTTGATATAACTTTACGGTTGTAAATGTATAAAATATCTTCATGGCACATGATCTTTACTTAACATCCTAATGATTTTTAGCATAAAAGAAAAATGTATTTTTGGCTATTGCTACAAATATTCCCGTGCTATTTAACACCCAGTCTACACCCGACGCGGCGCCACGCCACATCCAGTGTGGACGAAATGTAAGTTGTAATGGGTTCTAATGCGTTTATTGTCTTTTGTCGCGTTGCATTGCGCCGTGCTACGTCCGGTGTAGACACAGTGTAAGACTGGTTTTGTGCTCCAGGGTCACATATAATAATCATACATGACTATCAGGGAAGTCTGTCAAAGAAGATTCACAAATGTCATTTTTAGTATACGTACGTAAAGTTAGTCTTTTAAAGTATACTTAATGTAGTAAGTACACTAATATGTGCTGGTAATGCATTACTTTATGTTGTACTTAGTCTTGGACTAATATGCCATGGCAGTATACTTGTCAGTGCCAACTGAGACTAAATTGGACTAATTTAGTTCTAATTTTAAATATAATTACATAAATGTATAGTATAATGCAATGTAAGTCGCTTTGGATAAAAGCGTCTTTTAAATGCATTTGTAAATACTTGTAATCGTACTTGAAATTGAAGTAATGATTTCAAATTATGTGAGAAAAGTATTTAACAGACTACTCAATGAAAGAGTAAAGTATGATACTTCATGATACTTTTATAGAGTCAAGTCTTTTGATGGAGATATGGAGCAAGTGTATTTTTCTGTCAGCATAAGTCAAGTATACTCTTGTGTCATGTTAAGTTTATTTCTGAGAAGAACATAAGTATACACTCTTATTTTTACTAACTGTACCCTTGAATAACGGCGAGTGTTAAACTCAATGTTGTGTTGTCTTTCACAGGTCATCAGTGGAGAGAAAGCCTTCACAGTCAGGACCCGCAGCAGATGTTAATGGTTATCAGATCAGAGTGTGAAACAACACAAACGTTTATTAACGGAGAAAGATTGACAGCGAGACTGAATGCTGAAACTCAACAGCGAGGATCAAGTCTTGCACCTGTGCAGTATTCCACTTTAGAGAATGTGGTCCACACTTAAGAATGTTCATTTACACCACCTGAAGTGATTCGACACATCATATTTATATATATCTGTAAATACAGTAGAATTAACTTTTAACTCAACTAACCAGACTTATACAGAGACTAGTTTGTAATCCAGTTATTGGGTGCCTTTGTAAGAACTGAGGGTTTTTTGGTGACGATGAAAACTCTGATCTGATGAAACTCAACACACTGTATTATTTGCACTTCAAGTTTTTTTTTGCCATCATGAGGTTTCATGAACGATCTGGATGTGACCGGGACTATAACAGACCAAATATTTGTAGAGGACTGTAGTCGGTATGTTTCAGTCTTCTGCCATGAGCAGCGGGTTTGATGATGTTTTTAATGTGATGGTGGTCACAGGGTTCAGTTATGATACACACCCTGCAGTCCCCCTTTTAGTTTTATATGATTTTAGATTTCATTATAGCTTTAAATACACATTACTGTTGTTATTTTGCTCGAATCATCAGTGCGCATTATTCCAAAGAAAAACTAAATTCATCATTAAAGAATAATTGATTCATGAACATTTTGCACATACAAATGAAATACTCTCTTTGTAGAAGTTAAATACTTGCATGTTTTTTGGGGCGATTTTACAGATGAAGACAAAAGCTCACGTGTTTTGATAATTACGGTTTCATTTCTAGTATTCTGTTATCAGAAATATATATTTTTTTAGAGTTACACTAAACACTACGATCTGCTAGTCCACATCTCCACAGAGGTCACACATGCTGGTTGAGAGACCCTATGAAGTGCTCACTACAAGCGTAATAATCGGTGCTGTTCAATGATCTTCTGTAAATCTGTGCGTTATGAGAAGCATCAATTCATCACACACACACACGAGATCATCTACGCTGGATGTCTCTCATGTCTTCTGTCGATTATGATCATGTAGACTTTAACTATGATGTCACAGCACTGTAATGTCACTCTTGTATTTAACAGCTCATTTGTGACACTTGAAATGCATTAAAACATGTATAAAAAGCTCCAGTTTTTGTGTTTACATGCAATTACGATACTGACAATTTCAAACATCATCTTGTATTGATTTTCTTTGTTTCATAACTTAAGGAATTAGCTCTAGAGACGTCTACCATCTTTATTTTTCTTTAATAATTTGTCAGTATGTTTAAATAGAATAACAACACCAACCACACATGTAGTCATTTATTTTGCTCCATTTACAATAAAAATTCAAAGTGAAAACAATGTTAAGAATAACTCAACACAAAAATGAGCAAATGGACCATGACCGCATTTTGCATTTTCATAAAGAAAAAAAAATGTTGATTTTCATCAAACATACAGTTTACTCGCATTTTACAGTATTGAAAATAAAACAACAGAATGCGAAATAAATCTCTCGTAATCTAGTAATGAATCACTAGTTAAAATTCTAAAGAAAAACAATCACCAAATACTACAGTCCCCTACAATCAGATGTGTTGCCTGTATATAGTGTGTGACATACACAGTGCCTGTTCTTAACCATCACACAGCCAACAGAGGAGAAAAATACTCAAGGGCAAAGAAATACTCAGCAGAGCCAAGACATACACAAAAATGCTGAGACATAGTCAACACAGCCACAAAATACCTCAAAAGACATCAATGCTCAAAAGAGCCAAGAGGTCCATAAAAGTGCAGAGAAATACACAAATGTCAAGAAATACCGCAAAGTGAAGACAAACACTCAAAAGTGCAGAGAAAACTCAAACATGTCAAGGAATACTCAGCAGGGTAAAGAAATACTAAGCAGAAATGAGTCATTGAGTACTCGACAGAGCCTCAAGAGAGTTGAAATTTGGCGAGTAGGCTAAGGTGGTCCGAAGGAAACGTTTCATTGGGAAGTCCTTTGAGTGACAAGAGATCTTCTTCAGACAGCAATGACAGACGACCGAGTAGCTTCAAACCACCGCCTCTCTCTGTGGAGACAAAACATGGGCGATGACATCATGAGTCATGTGACAGCCCACAGACAGTCCAATGTGACAAGTTGTTACTGTGCATCATGAAACATCAAAAGCAGAGTGAGTAAAGATAAAAGCCATATCTGAAGATACTGAACACTCACTGAAAGTGAAGAAAAAGGTGCATTATATGTGCACTATACCTTTCACGTGAGCAGCGTTGCGTGTCGGAGTGGAGTAGAAGATGTAGTCCACCATGGCTCCTCCCTCTGAGTTCAGTGTGGTGAGCACACAGTTGTGAGTGATGGGATGGGTGTGAGGGTAAGCTGACGTCAGTTTCAGACCGTGAAACAAAGTGTGTCCGAACCTGCCAAAAGTACAGTCGTGTGTTCTTTCACGATACCTTCAGTCAGTACAGTGTCTCAGACTAAACTCACCTGAAACTGAACATGTGGATCTCGTCAGGGTCTGAAAGAAAAGCAGCACGTTTAAGAAGCACACGAGACATTTTTGATCTTTTGTTCACTCTGGTAAAATGTTCAAAAGCAATAGAAATAGAGAAAATGGATTTGAATGAGACAAGTGTACTGTACCCGGTGTATTGTCTGTGACTCCAGGTATAACGTCCAGGTCTGGTGGTCGCACACATGACGCCTGACAGAATTGCAGCCGGCGAAGAAAATCATGACTGTACTGCAATTTCTCTACGGAAAGAAAGAATGACGCACAAAACTTTACAAGTTACTATACTAACATATCTAGGACAATGAAATCAGATCTCAATGTTTTCTTGGTAACACTTTACAGTAAGGTGCTATTTGTTAACAGCTAGTTAATGCATGAGCTAACAGTGAACAACACTTCTAAAGCATTTATTGATCTTAGTTCATGTTCATTTCAGCATTTACTAAAATATTATTCAAATCAAACATTGTCGCTGTTAACACATTAGTTAATGCACCATCGTTTTAAACATTAACATTCAAATATCTCCATCACTTGTCTAGCCATCACGCTGCGGATTCTGAGGTGCTACAAACAACAGTTCAGTGATTCAGAGTATGTTAAATGTGTGTTCTCATACCGCGAAGAAAGCAGATAAAAAAAGAGAATGTCATTATTATGACTATTTATTATGACTATTTGTGCAGCAAAAAACACTCATGGACATATCAGAAGAAGAAGATAAAATACAACAGAAAATATATTCAGTATAAAAAGTGTTTTCCACAAAAAAGTCGATGGTGTCAAAATGACCCCATACATCACCTTCACTGGCTGAAAATGTGTACAGATAATAATTTTCAAGTCGGCATGAAATTAACAATGATCATTCTAATTGTATTTATTATTAATTATTTATCCGTGCACAAAATTCATTTGCACTTGTAATCTTTAATAAAAACCGTTAACCTCTGGAAACAACGAGGAATGGTGCGAGGGCGGCGCTGCAATGACTGACGCTTGCAAACTGGCGTTCAAATCGTTCACCTTTTTTCCGAGTTGTCGTGGATGAAATCAAGTCCCGCCCTACATTTTTTTCTCATTTCTGAAGTCCTTTCACTTGGGCATACGTCACGATATGGAAAAAAGACAATCGCTACTTCCGTTTCAATCCGACTTTAAAGGGAGAGTTGACTCAAAAATGAAAATCCTGTCATCATTTACTCACCCTCAGGTTGATAATGTATCCGTACCGTTAAACACAGAGAAAGATATTTGTAAGAATGTGAGCAATTTTCAGTTCTGTGACATCATCCACTACCATAGTGGGAAAAATATATTGTATATGTTGTTGTTCTGTTGAACACAAAGTGAGATATTTTGAAGAATTTAGGATCACAAACAGTTCTGGGGAACCTTTGACTACCATTACATTTTTACAACTGTGGCAGTCAATGATGTCACAGAACTGAAAATTGCTCACATTCTTCCAAATATCTTTCGCTGTGTTCATCAGAACGAAGGTATGAAATGACACGAGGGTGAGCAAATGATGACAGAATTTTCATTTTTGGGTGAACTATCACATTAACAAGAGAGAATCATTTACATTTAATCATTTAGCAGATGCTTTAATCCAACGCGATTTACAAATGAGGTAAACAATCGAAGAAATTAGAACAACAAAAAAGCAGACGTGCAGAAAAAGTGGTCTCATACAGTACAGCCCACCACAGTATACAAAGCTATTGATTATTTGCATATTTCCCAGTAGCCTTGGGTGTCAATTTGACCGCAGACATAATAGGAGGTTTAAAAACATTTAGGCAATGTTACTGTACGATATTCGAAACTGTAAATGATCGTATAAAACACAAGTGGGATTGACGGAAAGCCGTTTCGCGCTTTGTTTTTCCTCCAAACGAAAACAAAATTCATCCGAAGTCTGCTGTTGGCTTCTGTGACACTCACCTGGGCCGCTGGTCCTCGGGTCAGAATAAACCCCATACTGACAGTTTTCATTGATGCCGAGTTTGTCCAGCCACAGTGGCTCGAAAATCCTACTTTGATGAAATTTACTAGACAAATCCACCTGACCTGAAACCTGTCGACACAAACCAAAGATTACTCCTGAGAAATAAATGGCGAATCTGACTGGATGAGACGCATTTTAAGCTGTTTTAATAACGGACATGCACACACCGTGAGGCTACATCGACACTGCACATCTTGTTTATCTGACATGACATACTGTAAATGTGACCCTCACCATCCAGGCCGGTAAGCCAAAGACGTAGAGCTGACCGCTGGTGATGAACTTCAGCAGAAGTGAGTTGGGTAACGCGTTAAAATCTCCACACAGAACAACCTCACAGCGTCTACCTTGACTTTCACATGTCTTCATCATCACGTCAATCTCAGCCAACACGATGGCCAGCTGCGCCAGCTTCACGTCCCCTCTCCTGGGGTTAAACAGCAGGTGCGTGTTGGCCACACATATGGGACTGAGAGCTTCACCCTGCTCTGTGATTGGCTGAAGGAGCAACACAATGCCCACGTTGTCACGGTTCAGCAGCTGGCAGTCGGATCGGTAAAACTCCAGCAGGTTGACGGAGAGTTGAGTAAAACGCTCGCTCTGGTAACACACAGCGCAGCCGTCCGTTCTGCTGCCGGTGCGTCGCTTATAGATGCAGGTGTATCCTGAGAAAACACAATCCACTTCCATAAACCAACAAAACCGGCACAACATGACGCCGTGAACCCGTGTTGGTGATTTTAAAACACACGAAAAAGGACATTAAGCTCTCCATTGAGATGAACATGTCATATTGCTTTTAGTTAATCTACTGTAGCTGTCATTGCGTTAACAGATGTCACAACAGAAGAGCGTCACCTCACCCATCTCAATAAGGACAGGATACATCTGCTCCTGAAAGTGATTCTCCTGGACTTCTTGAAGACACACAATCTGTACACATCAAGACAAGCGTTCACATAATTTGCATATGAAGTAGAGTTTTACGGTAAATTCACATCAAAAACGCTCACTCGATTAATAACGTTCGCTTTCACGTCTTAAATGCGAAAGGATCTTGATTGGCTGTCAACTGTTCACCGGAGGCCGGATTCACAAAACATTTTCATGAAAATTCTTCTCAACTGCAATATTTTTTCTTGAATTCTAATGTAAGAAAAAAATGTGGAACATTTTGTAATCCCGCAAAAGAAATCCCAAGACTGATCTTCCAAGAATCCAAATTCTTGAAATAAAAGCTGTGGTAAATATCATCTTTAAGTTAAGATTCAAGCTTCACGCTTGTCTTAAATCTCAAAAGGTTTGGTTGTTTCACATGTGACGTGTATTATATTGAGCCAGAATCGTCATTTGGATGTGTAAAAACAGCTGAAAAAAATTGAAAAATAAACTGGCAGCAGACTGACAGTTGAAGGGGAGGAGTTAACGGATGCTCCGCCCAAAATAATTCATTTGAGATGGATAGTCATTTCAGGGCGGAAGTGCATTTTCAGATTTTAACTGAAGATTATGAGGGCTCGTGAATTTTAAAAAGAAAACGACCGACATTGATAAACTGTTTACTATAAACGCTGCAATATTTCATGAAAAAATAAGAATTGTCATTTTTATTTCACTGGGACTTTAAGAACAATCTTAAGAGCAGTTTCATGAATCACTCTGCAAGTTTCATTTTGTTTGTGATATGGACTCATAATTCTCTTCAATCCAGAACAATCTTTATAATTATAGTTATTGTCACTGGTGTGAACGGCACAGCAGCAAAAAGTGAAAAACAAACCCACTTTTCATTAAGTAGGGAAATTGGGCTCATGATTAATAAGTCTAAGACATATGAATAGTGTGTTTTTAGTGATACATTTCATTTTTTGTGTTTCATTCATTAATTAATTGTCACAAATGACTGTGATTTAATTTAACCCTAAAATCGTAAATTGTCACTTGGAGAACGAGATTAATACATTTAACATCTTTAAATATTTAAGAAATGTAATGAGAAAAAATATCTTTCAGAAATGTGCAAATTGAGTAATTAACAGAATGAATCACATTAAATGGACCAAAACAGACAAAAACTGAAGCCAATTTTCTGCCTCTACATGCAGCAAATTTTCCAATAACTTTAATAAACTGATCAAGTAAGACTCCAACGATGAAGAAATGTCATTAAAACTTAACAGTAAGTGCAGAGACCGATGGCCGGTCTATACCGGACGCGAGCGATGCAGCAAAACATAATGAAGCCCGATACAATCAGTAATTATTGGTGCGATGTGACGCGACACATGCCTCGTTCTTAAATGGATTCTTTTCTCTCTGATTATGTCGCATGGCGTCGCTCACGTCCGGTGTACATGAATGAGTTTGTATTGACGTACATCAGGCATCCAGACGTGCAGCTCCCGCAGGAGGAGATGAAATCTGTATTCCCACAGCAACACCTCCTCCGGACAGTGTGTGTAGAGTTCTGGATGAGCCTCCAGCAGATCCTGAGCCAGAATGTTGTAAGACATGATGCTGAATTCAAAGAGGTCCGCACACGGCTCACCACAGGCTTCACTCAGGTCCTCCCATAACCTCCATGTCACTGGAAAAGAGAAACAAACACACACACACACGATTTCACATGCAGAACTTTGTCTACCCATTCTTTAGCCACCAGAACTGTTATTCAGTTGGGATTCAAAACTGTCCAATTGTCTTGAACGGACGTGACTGTGTTGGACGAAACCATTAGGAACAAACATCATTCAAAATGTAGTCTTTCTTTTTTACGTTGGCATGCGAAATTCATTTCAAGCAAACATGAGAAACTCTCTATTCACCAGCAGGTGTTTTTGCGATGATCCCACCTTCAATATTGATGTCGTCTTGAGCCGCAGGATAGTAGCTGAGCGCCGGAAACTGCACATAAGGGCAAAAACACACATCTGACAGTCCCAAACCTGTTGGAAAATGCCAACCGACGGGCTCTGCTGGTCTCTGAACGCAGTGAGAATCCGCAAGTAACGCCCTCAAATCAAACACGGGATGGCTGGTCATGAACTGAGCTTCACCTTCAGTGTCCCAATCCAACCCCAGCAGCATTTCAGAGCAACGTGCGCTGGGATGTGCATCTTCATCATCATCTTCCGTTCCTTCAGCACTTGCGTGAAGTTCTGCCGTTAGATCCAGAGACACTCCGCTTACACGAGCAGGGTCCGGTTCGCTCTCAGATGGAGTCGTGTCATCGGGACTGACCTGAGGCTCTTGGAGGAAGTTGACCAGGGCAGCACAATCGCTTGTTATTTCCTGACACCCGTCCACTGGTGACGCTGTGAGCTCCACTTCTGTTACCACTAAAGCAACACCCTTGATGTCCTCCAAACCCTCCGTCAGTTCTGAGCGGCACTCGTGTTCACAGGTGTTTACCTCCGTCACAGGTGGTGTGTCGTCACACATCACCTCCTCATCCAGCTCGTCCTCTCGCCTCCTCTGCGTTTCACCTACCGCCTCCCCGCTGTCCGGAGGAGCTCGTCCCGGCACCATTCCACAGGTGTGTTCCCTCTCCGTGCCTTCTGGGCCGGGAATGATGCGTGTTGTGCTGCGGCGGTGCAGTAACAGATCCGTCTGAAGCTCTGGAAGCCGTCTGGAAGGAGCTCCACGAACATCCCCAACCTCTCTGCCATTAATGTACGCACACGGTGTCGTCCGCCACAGTCCTGCCCAGAGAAATATAAACGTCACACATGCATCGGTTTAGGAGGAGTGCAAAGATTAAGCTATAGATAAACGCCTACTTCACCGTATTTCTGAGAACCACCGTACACAAATACCATAGTAAAATGATCGACAGTGCTTGCATGTACCATGGTACCGTAAATGAATGAAGACTGCCACTCATCTCTTTATCTGCATTTAACAAAACCAGCCACTTAAATAATCAAACAAATAGGATACATGACATCTAAAGTGCTCAATGATCTCTTAAGACAACCGCACTTTATTATTATTACTACTACTGCGGTAAATACGTCACGTGTGTAAAATTGCGATCAGCTGTAGCGGTTGCTGGCTTCCGTTTCTATGGTTACCAGCGATGGTCGTCGTCGTTTCAGTAAATCAAACGATACATTTTAAACGCTCATGTTAGGTAAATAAATCGAAACTTGGCTTATTTTGTCTTGTGCAACTCGTTAAACTCTCTCTCTCTCACACACACGAGTGCAGTGGTTTATTTTGACGCGCTCGCGCATCTTTCTCAACACAAACAAGCGACGAAGAGTTTAAACTTTCTGGTAGCGTGTTCACGACAAGAGTTTTACCTGAGACGCGTCCGATCAGCCTCGTCAACGGAAACAGCACGAAATAGATCAGACTGGCAATCATGTTTCACGTTAGTCTCTTTAAAACTTTGATCGGGACGCTGGGCTCGCTGCGGTGACGCCATCGGCGTGACGTCAACACGCGCGTGCCGACCCAAACCGGCGGGATGACGTCAGAGCGCACGTTTTTGATTATTCTTTCCGTTAATATATTATTGAGTATAATGGTTTGCGTTTGATGTGCGTTTTTATTTTCATAACGACAATCGGGAAAGTGAGGAGCAATAAATTATATTAACAAAGTTATTTATTTATAGGAAAAGAGGCTTTGGGGCTTTTTGCAACTTTCTTTTTTTCACATTTTATGACTTCCAGACATAAACCGAAATACAGCAAGGGCTTTAGACACTATAATTAAATAATTTTATTACTTTTCTTCTTGGCATGCATCTTTGTTGTATCTTGTACTCAGGAAACGGAGACGACGTTCAGCTTTAATGTGACTAATAATGTAATGACCTTGTTCTTTTGGTGTAGTGTTGTAATAAAATAGTGAAGGTTGAGTAAACGTAGACGTTATGAATAGAAAAGAGCGTACAGCATTGATTCATTTGATATGTGGTTTATTTCGTCTTTTAAACTTTGATCATATATGACTTTCTAAATAAAGAAAACGTAAGAGACGTTTTTACAACTACACATACAATGTTATGGCTGACAAAAATTAGGTTGGCTGTGTTTTTCTGGAGGCTTATATGTACTTTTTAAAGACTGCTTAACATTTGTGTTACCATAGTTTTACTGCAAATATCATGGTGCCGTCCCAAAAAGGCACAAAATCACTTTCATGCTTTGTCTTCACTGTTCCCCATGGGAGAAACAACCTTCAACCAGAATCTCAAGAATCTTCAAGAAATGGCTAAAGCTGCATCTTTATTAACACCTGGTATATTACTCAGCTGTGATCAATAACGATGTATCATTTAGTGTCATTTAACTTCAACTCCTGTAAAGAAAAAGTAAGTACATAAAGGAGCTTGCGGTTTTGCTTCTTTCAAATTACAGTCTTTCTTAATGAGCGATTATTTATGCTTGGTCAACAGATAAGAATGAACTGGGCTTTTAACCTCAATGTCAGCAAAGAGATGATGGTGGACTTCAGGAGGACACAGGAGTCGGCCACGCCCCTTACACATCAACAGATCTGCTGTAGAAAGAGTCAAGAGCATCAAGTTCTTCGGTGTGCTGTCCTCATCTCTTCACACCACATCAGGACGTCAATCTGCTCATCAGCGGCTCTGTTTCTTATGAAGACTCGAGGGGTTTGGTCTCCCTCACAAAGTCCTCGCCGAACTTCTACAGATGCACTGAGAGCATTCTGACTGCATGACTGTCTGGTTATGGCAGCTGTTCTCTTCTCGACCACAGCTGGATTCATCATCGACAACAAACTCTCATCACTACGGGACATTTTCTAGTTTGACGTCTCAGGAACCCCCAGTCACCCAAGCACACAGAACAGGTGCATTCAGTCCAGAATCAGAAGACTGAAGAATAGTTTTTACCTGCTGACCATCAGAACCCTGAACAATCTCTAACACAAGCTCAACTGTATCATATTATAATATTACAGACTGCTCAGTGTCTCTATACACACGACTGTAGATACATAGGCCTGGTTTCACAGACAGGGTTTATCTTAAGCCAGGACTAGGCCTTAGTTAAATTATAAGAATTAAGTAGCTTTTATAAAAATGCCTTAGTAAAAACTTTGCTAGTGTGTATCTTGAGACAAAACAATAGCACTGACATGTTTTAGGATTTGTCATTGCAAGTTATTTTCAGTTAAGTCAGCTCAAACTTGCATTTTAGTCTGGGACTAGGCTTAAGCCTTGTTTGTGAAACCGGGCATTAGTGTTTAGCTTTTGCAGTATCAATCTTAAACATGTTTATGTTGTTAGTTGGGTCAAATATACCCATATTCTGGGTTTATTTAAACCAACTGTTGGGTTTCTCCGAATTTGTCCCAATGGTTGGTTAAATTAACCCAATGTTTTTTTATATACTTCACTCTAAAAATGGCTGGGTTCTTTTTTAACCCATAATGCTGGGTTGAGTCTGTTGGGTTGTTTTGTTGGGTTATTTTTCCACATGTTAAAGGTGAAGTGAACTAGGACCACAATTTTAACCCGAGCTTGGGGGGGGTTTGGTTACTTTGGGGGACACTAAAGCCCAATTTATGGTTCTGCATAGGCCCACGCAGAGCAACGTACCCTATGCCGTAGCCTGACGCACACCTCTCCAAAAATGTAACAACGCGTCAACTCAACGCGGACCCTACGCGGACCGCAAGCGCTGTGATTGGTCTGTTTGAACCCCTCCCTCAGGTCAAAAAAACTCAGCGATAGCATCATGTTTACTCGAACGCATTTCCGAATGAATTATCTAAGTAAATTATTTGTGCTTCTGTATTTAACATCTCAAGCTGCAACAAAAGTGACCGTTTACTTGCCACTATCACTGCTAATGCTTCTCAAATGAGCTCATTCTTCTTCGGATCTTGTCTTGGTTACACAAGTAACACGCGCGTGGACACTGATGCCTAGTGGTCATTGCCTGTCGACGCGGACAACAAGACAGAAGTGTAAATGAAAACCGACACGCAACCTACAGCGTAGGTCCTACGCACGACTATAACTTAAGCTTGAGTCATAAGTTCAAGAATGGGAACATATTCAAGTGTTTGCTGGTTATTTGTTACATTTTCTATTGGCAGAATAGGATTGTTACACTTCAATAAAAAAAATGTGAAGTTACACTTCGGCTTTGTGACTTTAGTGCTATAGCTAAAGTAAATAAAATTACCTTATTTTAAGGTCAAATAAAATGGTCTTTTTGATCATTACAAACAATAATGAAAATCATTATCTTAGAATAGATATGTCTCTTGCATCACAAAAATTCTCAATAGTTAAGTATGTGGTCTTGTAGTCATGATTGTTTTTCTGTCTGTCTTGACTCTGTAGTTGACAACACTAGTCTACACTAACATTAGTGATGTGATTTAGACCACCAACAACTGTTACCTCAGATCGCCATTACACAAATTGACTGGCATAGTCCTGTTAAGATGTGCGACACTGCAAATTAATACAGTTTTTAGTCACATATAAGCTTAGTCTATGAATTTCAGTGAGAATTTAACTAAAAGTGAATAGAAACCGTCTCTTTCGGGTGTCCACTTTGGGCATTAAATGGCCAAAGTGAATAGAAACTGTCTCTTTCGGTCCACTTTGGGCATTAAATGGCCAGTCACTTATATTGCTCCCTCCGTTTTAAAACAAACAATATAATTTCAAGGTTACATACTGTATATCTGATGTCAGAAAGACACAGTGCCAAGTGTATTTGAGTATTGATATTTTATCATGTGTTTTTACACTTTATAGATTGGTACAAATGTGGTGGAATTTCTTCACTGGACAGAACTGACTAAACCCTTTCCATTTGTCCTCGTGATGGGAAACATTCGGCATATATCTCAGGCTTTTGTCATTTTGAATGTACAAGCTCTGGAACAAACCAAGCTGCTTTCAGCTGTTGATGTATGTTTCAAAGCATTTTACGTGTTGGACATTAAAGGGGAACGTCTCGGTTACGTATGTGTCGAACCAACAGATGGGGTTTGACTTGAGAACCTATCATCTTCTGACTAGTTTTGAAAAGGCCAATGAAATTGGCGAATGAAATTTGCATGCCGGACTCCGCCCCCGGATATCCGGGTATAAAGGGGAGACAACGTGCTGCATTCATTCACCTTTTGTGCTGAGGAGCCTGAGAGCATCTCTCGACTGCTGCAGCGAGCTGCAAGCGTTGTGGCATGAAGGACACAACGTCTTGTTCCCTCCATCAGGAAGCAGAGGTTACATACGTAACCAAGATGTTCCCTTTCTGTCGGTCTCTCGACGTTGTGTCGAACCGACAGATGGAATTCCTATTGAAAACAAACACGGCGCTGTGCCATGTCACAATCTCTAGTGAAGCAACGCTGACTGGCCTGGGCGTGTCAGACGTGAGCGCTAGCGTGAAATTGTAACCATCCAGTGGATAGGTAGGGGGTCCCAGAGCTTTGGAAAAGATTAGAAGGCCCTGCCATCGGCCGTCACGTTTCTCTAACGGCGAGAACCCGCCGGCACCGTAAGGGCCACTGGGAAAGCGCTATTTCCTCACTGAGGAAGCGCGCTACGGAGACCACTTCCTAACATAGGGAGGAGTTTAGTGGAGACACCAACATGGTCTCGCAGGCAGGAGAGAACTCATGGGAGGAATGTGCGGACTGAAGGGAGTACCGCGAGGTGGAGGTCCACCTAGAGGAGATCATGAGAATACATCAGACTGAACCGCCGTGTTGGGGGGTTACTTCGTGTGGGGCACAAGGTCCGATTAGAGCTATACGTTAGATAACTAAGCTGATACCCGGCCTAAGGAGGCAGGGTTCTGCCCAGCCCACCACCAGGAAGTGCTTAGTGATGGATGGAATGCCTATTCTTCGCCTGGCGGGGGAAGAAGGGAGGCAGAAATAGAACACTGACCCACCTAGGAGGGGGGAAGGCGCTTTCGCAGGCGTACACTGGTCTCACCTGTTGGCACCATGCAAGACTTGGGCTGACACCGGTTCCACGCGGAGGCTGTAGAACCTCATGAAGGTATCGGGCGTAGCCCAACCCGCAGCTCTGTAGATGTCTGCCAGAGAGGCGCCCTGAGCCAGTGCCCACGAGGAGGCTACACCCCAGGTGGAGTGTGCCGTCACTGCCAGCGGGCACGGGTGGTCCTGGGACCGGTACGCCGTAGCGACGGCGTCCACGATCCAGTGCGCCAATCTCTGTTTGGAGACAGCCCTCTCCTTTTGCTGACCCCCAAAACAGACAAAGAGCTGCTCAGAGCTCCTGAAGCTCTGCGTGTGGTTCAAGTAGAGGTGCAACGTGCGTACTGGACACAACACGGATGGGTCTTCCTCCCCAGTGGGGAGCGCCTGCAAGTTCACCACCTGGTCCCGAAAGGGAGTGGTGGGAACTTTGGGCACGTAGCTGGGCCGGGGACTCAGGATAACGTGAGAGTCTCCGGGCCCAAAGTTTAGGCAATCCGTGGACACGGAGAGGTCCCCTACCCTCTTTATAGAGGCGAGCGCCACCAGGAGAGCCGTCTTCATTGTGAGATGAGAAAGAGCGGCATCTCTCAGGGGCTCGAAAGCGGGCCTCTGGACCGGTCTCTACCACCGCATGGGGTAGGCCACTCAGGATCTCCTCGTCCTGTCCAGGAGCCAGACATGGAGGTTCCAGAGGTCTGGTCACGGATGCCACAACGTGCCCTTCCTTCGCCAGGGAATCGGCCAGGGGGGAGTTGTCGTCAGGAGCATTAGCTCCGAGAAACAAGTCCGGTTGGGCCAGTACGGCGCAACTAGCAGCACTTGATGCTCCTCTTCCCTGACCTTGCACAGGACCTGGGGGGAAGGCGTACTTCTGCTTGTCCCGTGGCCAGCTAGGCGCTGGGGCATCCGTGCCGAGGGGGGCCTCAGACAGGGTACCATAGCGGGCAATGGGTGGTGTCCAGGGAGGCGAACAGGTCTACACTGCGTGCCCGTTGCACACGGCACCCCAACCCTGCAGGGAGGTGTCTGTCGTCACCACGACGCGCCTCGAGACCTGCCCAAGAGGTCATGGTGTAGGTGTAGGTGCCTGTTCAGGGTACGCAGATCTAAAATGGGGCACAACCCCCCGCCTTTCTTGGGGATGATGAAGTATGGGCTTTAAAACCCGCTCAACATCTCAGCTGGAGGAACGAGTTCGACCTCGGCCCGAAGCACGGGAGCATCCCTGCCTCGCACGGAGGTGGAGAGGATGCCCCGAAACTTGGGCGGAGGTCTGGCAAATTGGAGCGCATAGCCGAGACGGATCATGTTCCTTAGCCACCGTGACGGACTGGGAAGTGCTAACCAGGCGCCCAGGGACCGAGACGGGGGCTAGGGGTATGATCTGCTTCATCAATCCCGGGGGGTGGTTCGATGGCTAGCAGTGCTGATCCTTCGCCGTGGGGAGGCCCCTGGGGAGGAGATCGGCTCTGCTGACTTACCTGCCCGGCGATAGTGCAGCATAACGCACCGTCGAAGAGAGTGCTCAGGGCTGCTGGATTTTATGCCCGGCATTGTGTATCGCCATGACGCAATGTCGAGATGCCGAACACTGCCGTTTAGAGGGTGAGAGTGGCTGTAAGAAAGACACAGAGAGAGAGGAAACTCTTTTAGTGAGAATGTGGGTCCGACCGGCCAGCGATGGAATGGCTGGGGTTGGGCCCAATGGTGGTCTCGATCTCCCTGGGTTCACTTCTGCTTTCGCGTCGGCTGGTGACGAGACGGTGGTCTCTTCTTCGACGTCTTCTTCAGGGGGGCCGCCTGGGTAGGGGGCGCCGGAGCCGACGTCAAAGAGGGCCAGGGCTGCTGGGGAGCAGACGCCGCATGGGACCTCGACGGCCGAAAGGCAGCCGGGCAGGATATGTTTGATTGCCTCTGTCTGCTTCTGTACCATCGAGAACTGCTGTGAGAAGTCCTCAACAGTGTCGCCAAACAGCCCACCTTGCGAGATGGGTGCGCGAGCATTTGCGCAAGATTAAGCCAGATGTGCCTCTCCTGGACCACTAGTGTGGACATCGTCTGAACCAGGGCCCGCGCCGTCACCTTAGTCCGCACGGTCTTACCCTCGTAGAGCTCTTTCAACGCCTTGGCCTGGTGGACCTGCAGGATGGCCATGGTGTGAAAAGCTGAGGCAGCTTGGCCCGCGGCAGTGTTAGCCTTCGACACCAGAGATGCCGAAAACTTACATGCTTTGGATGGGAGTCTAGGTCGACCTCTCCAGGTGGCCGCCGTCTGCGGGCATAAATGCACCGCGATGGCACGCTCCACCTGGGGTACGTCAACATAGCCCCTAGCTGCCCCACCATCAAGGGAAGGGCGACCGAGTCAGCTTTACGGGAACGCTCCGAGAAGGGGGCATTCCAGGTCTTACTGAGCTCCTCATGCACTTCCGAAAAAAATGGCACCGGGATCGGGCGTGGCTTGGAGTCTCGCTCAGACCCGAGGTACCAAGTATCCAGGTGGCTCAGTGGCCCGGGAGAGCATGGCTGACATTTCGACATCCGCTTCTTCCTGGGCTCGACCTCCCGAAATTTGCTCTTTTAGAATGAAAACACCTCTGGAACTGCCGAGACGCCCAGGGGAAGTCACTGACGAGGGACGATCCGCTGCACCATGTCGTAAGAATCCAGCAATTTTTTTAGAATTTTGTCATCCGATGCGAAGGCTTCGAATGCAGCACGCCATCTCCACTTCATACCGGAGTCCGGCATGCAAATTTCATTCGCCAATTTCATTGGCCTTTTCAAAACTAGTCAGAAGATGATAGATTCTCAAGTCAAACCCCATCTGTCCGTTCGACACAACATCGACAGACCGACAGAAGGGAACTCTGACCAAAAATGAAAATTCTGCCATTAATTACTCACCCTAAAGCGGTTTAACATCCCTAGGACCTCAGTTTTTCACCAGAATGCAAAGTAAGGTAGTTTTGGAGTTTTGAATGTTCGAAACTGTAAAAGTTTGAATAATGTACTTTGATTGCACGTATTCACAGCATTGTGAATATTAAATACAGCAGGTAGTCAACCAAGGTAGTTAAAAAACATTTATATGTGAAACTAGTTCGCGAAATTTCCGCCAGGAGGCGCAAAGGGAGAGTTTGCGCCCTCAGTACTTAACCACATGTACTGTGAAACAGTGAAATTCAATGTGATAAATTCATTATTACATGACAGGAGGCAACACATTAAAGATTAAAACAAGAGTCATTCATGTTTATAATATAACAAAAAAAAAGCGATATAGGCGGAGAATTGAGCCAAATGCAGGACATCGTAGAGAAATCATTAAATCATTAGAACAAACGTGTTATGATCACAGAGGTTCATATAAGGATATTTTTTTCAAACGCAATGAAGTTCAATATTACATTTTATAATAACATTAAACAGTCTTCATTTAACATACACTATCACCAAGTAAAACAAAACAGTAAACATTTTGAACGCACAACAGAGCGTTTAAAGCCAATGCCGGCAGAACCTTTAATGTAATATTCGTTTTCAAAGTGTACAATTGCTTTTGATTTTAAGATCATTTACAAAGATGTGCATCAGTGAAAACCATCACATTGATCACACAGCAGTGGGCAGTTTTGCACCAACTCCTTCAATATGCCTCCTCGTTAGCGTGTCCGTCTTCTAAGCCGGTGTGGACCGATTGGCGGTTCGAGGCTCGCTCGGAGCAGGTTTAAGTCCTGTGACAAGCAGCTAAACCACAAAGGAATGATACATAGTGACAACAGAAGGTCTGCAGACTGTCTTTCAGCCAATATGTGAGGGCGAATGTGACACTATATCACCATTTTTATAATTATAAATGAACGCGGCCCGGAGAAAGTAAACTGCACAAGGCGAAAATGTAACATAACATTATTATTAATGAGTTAGAACAGAGGCCGTGTGAAGACGTGAGCGAAAAAACATCATATTTGCCAAAATATGCAGTTTATAGACGGTTTCATCGTTATTAATTAAAAGTGTGAGGAAATAGTGTATTGACCTGCGTTTAAATGACAAGCATTGAAATGTTTTAATTCTCTCCATGTCAGTAGGCTACAGGCTTTTAAAAACAGATTCCACTTCTCAGTTGACGGGGGACTAGGAGAGGTGTGAATGTCTCGCTTTTTGAAAGAGCAGAGTTTAGAATTAATGTCTTACCTGCAGGGTGACAAATACACGTAAGACGCCATAACACTGATAAGAAACTTAACTCCAAACATAAACCAAACATCTTTGCCAAAATATGCTGGAAAGTATACCCTGGCAACATTCATTTTTAAAATCGCTGGGAAAATCACACTTACACCATATATTTCCAATCATAAATCATTATTTATCTATATGGGGGATAGATGCTGATAATCCAATGACATTATAGAGCACATTCGGTTTTAAAGAAAATAAAGCTAAATCATGTTAGAGTTGGGTTTTGCCATTTTTTATGAATGACGCACATCGCAATACACACGAGCAAACACGCACAGAGTTTTGCACAGGCACTCTGATCTCACTGGCTGTATTTCTCAATTTGCACAAAACACAGAGCGAATTCAAATATTAAAGCTCTGCATGCAACCCAGCATTAAATGAAAACACTCCTTATATATTGAAAATGATTCAAACCAAACAAAGCATTGATTGAATGCATAGAGCAAATAAAAAATGTAAACCCTTGTTAAATGATATGATGTATTTATGTATAGTATTAAATATAATTATTAGTGCCTGTGGAATTTAAGTTTAAGTTCTTGTAACTTTGATATTGTAGACAGCGTTTGTCTTTTACGCCTAAATGTCTTAACTCTTGCCTGTCTGCTGAGTGAGGCAATGTTTGACGCGTCAACTCGCGCTGAGTGAAGATCTGTGAATAGACTGCCACTCAGCGGTAAACAAGAGTCAACACACATTAAAGAAGTACAGCCGCGGAGACGGCAGAGGCGGAAGGCTCATTCTGGTTGAGTACCCACTGTATATGTTTTGTGAACCCAGCATTATAGGCTTATATTGTACTGTAATGAAGTGGCAAGTCACGTGTGAGGCGCGTGATTGCAGATGTGATTCACCTGGAGCAGGTGGAGCTGATGGAGATTATTTAAAGGATGGACAAGCAGGCGACGGGGCTCATTGTGCGGAGTCCTGCGCAGGACAGGTGCTGTTGTGCACGGTAATGAGATTTAATGTACCGCATGATTTTATGATTGAGCTAACATCCTGTACGCTCTGTGTGACAGAGTCACGGAGAGATTGAGCTAACATCCTGTACGTTCTGTGTGACGGAGGAACGGAGAGACTGAGCTAACATCCTGTACGTTCTGTGTGACGGAGGAACGGAGAGACTGAGCTAACATCCTGTA